>NW_024609789.1:365000-397500 GCF_018296145.1 Oncorhynchus tshawytscha
CATATTTTTACTTTACTATTTGATCTAAGATGACTGTATGACCCTAATCCCTACACCCTAACCCCTACACCCTAACCCCTACACCCTAACCCCTACACCCTAACCCCTACACCCTAACCCCTACACCCTAACCCCTACACCCTAACCCCTAGCCCCTACACCCTAGCCCCTACATCCTAACCCCTACCCTAGCCCCTAGTCCCAACCCTACACCCTAGCCCCTACACCCTAACCCCTACACCCTAGCCCCTAGTCCCAACCCTACACCCTAACCCCTACAAGCCCCTACACCCTAACCCCTACACCCACCCTAACCCCTACACCCTAACCCCTACACACCCTAGCCCCTAGTCCCAACCCTACACCCTAACCCCTACACCCTAGCCCCTACACCCTAACCCCTACACCCTAACCCCTACACCCTAACCCCTACACCCCTAGCCCCTAGTCCCAACCCTACACCCTAACCCCTACACCCTAACCCCTACACCCTAACCCCTAGTCCCAACCCTGCACCCTACACCCTAACCCCTACACCCTAGTCCCCCTACACCCTAACCCCTACACCCCTAGCCCCTAGTCCCAACCCTACACACCCTAACCCCTACACCCTAACCCTAGTCCCAACCCACACCCTAGCCCCTACACCTAACCCCTACACCCTAACCCCTACACCCTAGCCCCTACACCCCTACACCCTAGCCCCTAGTCCCAACCCTACACCCTAACCCCTACCCACCCTAACTACCTAGCCCCTAGTCCCACCCTAACCCCTAGTCCCAACCCTACACCCTAACCCCTACACCCTAGCCCCTACACCCTAACCCCTACACCCTAGTCCCCCCTAGTCCCAGCCCCTACACCCTAACCCCTACACCCTAACCCCTACACCCTAACCCCTACACCCTAACCCCTACACCCTAGCCCCTACACCCCTAACCCTACACCCTAGCCCCTACACCCTAACCCCTACACCCTAACCCCTACACCCTAAGGTCCCCCCTACACCCTAACCCCTACACCCTAGCACCCTACACCCTAACCCCTACACCCTAGCCCCTACACCCTAACCCCTACACCCTAACCCCCTAGTCCCTAACAACCCCTGCACCCTAACCCCTGCACCCTAACCCCCTACACCCTAACCCCTACACCCTAACCCCTAGTCACCCTAACCCTACAACCTAACCCCTAGTCCCCCCTACACCCTAACCCCTACACCCTACCCCTACACCCTACACCCTAACCCCTACACCCTACACCCTAGCTGTTTTTCTGTGTACATGTTTCAGAGCATGTGTGTGTGTGTGTGTGTGTGTGTGTGTGTGTGTGTGTGTGTGTGTG
The DNA here is from genome assembly GCF_018296145.1 of Oncorhynchus tshawytscha. Taxonomy (NCBI): domain Eukaryota; kingdom Metazoa; phylum Chordata; class Actinopteri; order Salmoniformes; family Salmonidae; genus Oncorhynchus; species Oncorhynchus tshawytscha. The sequence continues at coordinate 366,345 of NW_024609789.1, forward strand.
TGTGTGTGTGTGTGTGTGTGTGTGTGTGTGTGTGTGTGTGTGTGTGTGTGTGTGTGATCAGACAGTGGGATGGAAGGAACATTCATCTAGTTTCAGGTTTCTTTCCTGATGTGATACGGTCGGTTACACATCACAGCTGTGTTGGGTGGGTATGTCACCATCTTCACTTCACTAAGTCAATATGTTTAATTAACACCGCTGATTTCTACTGCATGACCACCAACAACAGCATCAGCAACAACACCAGCAACAACACCACCACCAGCAACAACAACATCACGAACACCAACAACACCACCAAAAACAACACCAGCAACACCACCAGCAACAACATCACCATCAATAACAACAACACCACGAACACCAACAACATCACCATCAATAACAACAGCAACACCAACAACACCAAAACCAACAACACCCCCACTACCAACACCACCACCAACAACAACAACATCAACAACACCAATAACAACACCACTACCAACAACAACACCAAAACCAACAACAACAACACCCCCACTACCAACAACACCAACACCAATAACAACAACAACACCAACAACAACAACAACAATAACAACAACAACACCAGCAACAACAACAACACCAACACCACCACCACAAACAAACAACAACCCCCACCACCAACAACAACAACAACACCAATAACAACACCAACAATAACAACACCAACACCAACAACACCAAAACCAACAACAACACCGACAACACCAAGAACAACAACACCCCTACCAACACCACCAACAACACCATCAACAATAACAACACCACCACTAACAACAACAACAACACCAACACCACCACTAACAACAACAACACCACCACCAACATTAACAACACCACCAACAACACCACTAACAACAACAACAACACCACCAACATTAACAAAACCACCGCTAACAACAACAACACCACCAACACCACCACTAACAACACCATCAACAACAACACCACTAACACCACCACTAACAACAACAACACCACCAACACCACCACCAACATTAACAACACCACCGCTAACAACAACAACACCACCACTAACAACACCACCACCAACAATAACAACAACAATACCAACAATAACAACACCACCGCTAACAACAACAACACCACCACCACCACTAACAACACCATCAACAACAACACCACCAACACCACTACTAACAACACCACCAACAACAGCACCACGAACACCAACAGCAACAACACCACCAACACCACACCACAAACAAAAAACCACCAACACCACCAGCACCAGCAACAACAACACCACGAACACCAACTCCAACACAAATGAAAACCACCAACAACAGCACCAGCAACAACAACACCATGAACACCAACAACAACACTTAAAAAAAAAACCACCAACAACAACAACAACAAACAACAACACCAACAACACCAACAACAGAACCAGCAACAACACCACCAACAACAGCACCAGCAACAACAACCAACAACACCAGCCAGCAACAACAACACCACGAACACCAACAACAGCACCAGCAACAACAACACCACCAACAACAACAACAACACCACCAACAACACCAACAACAGCACCAACACAACACCAACACCAATAACAAACAAAAACCAACAACACCAGCAACAACAACACCACAACACAACAACACCAGCAACAACAACACCAACAACAGCACCAGCAACAACAACACCACGAACACCAACAACAACACCAGCAACAACAACAACACCAACAACAGCACCAGCAACAACAACACAACACCAACAACAGCACACAACAACAACAGCACAAGCACCACCAGCAACAACCACCACAACACCACCAGCACCAGCAACAACACCACCAACAACACACCAACAACAGCACCAGCAACAACACCAGCAACAACACCACCACCAGCAACAACAACACAACAACACCAACAACATCACCATCAATAACAACACCATCAATAACAACAACAACAACACCAACAACACCACCATCAATAACAACACCATCAATAACAACAACAGCACCAGCAACAACACCACCATCAATAACATCACCACCAACAGCAACAACAACAACATCAACAACACCAAAACCAACAACACCCCACTACCAACACCACCACCAACAACAACAACATCAACAACACCAACAACAACACCACTACCAACAACAACACCAAAACCAACAACAACAACAACACCCCACTACCAACAACAACAACACCAACAACACCAACAACAACACCAGCAACAACACCAAAACCAACAACAACAACACCGCAACAACTACCAACAACAACAACACCATCAATAAACAACAACACCACCACAACAACACAACAACAACAACAATAACAACAACAACACCAACACCACCAACAACCACCAACAACAGCACCAGCAACACCAACAACACCAACAACACCACCAACAACAGCACCAGCAACACCAACAACAACACCAACAACACACCAACAACAGCACCAGCAACAACACCACCAACAACAGCACCAGCAACAGCACCAGCAACAACACCACCACCAGCAACAACAACACCACAACACCAACAACAGCACCAGCAACAACCACCAGCAACAACAACAATAATAACAACAGCAACAACACCAACAATAACATCACCATCAATAACAACAACACCATGAACACCAACAACAGCACCAGCAACAACAACACCACGAACACCAACAACAACACCAGCAACAACAACACCACCACCAGCAACAACAACACCACCAACAACACCAACAACAGCACCAGCAACAACACCACCACCAGCAACAACAACACCACGAATACCAACAACAGCACCAGCAACAACAACAATAATAACAACAGCAACAACACCAACAATAACATCACCATTAATAACAACAACACCAAAACAACAACAACAACACAAACTACCAAAAACCAACAACAACACCAAAGCAACAACAACACCAACAACACCAACACCAATAACAACACCACTACCAACAACAACACCAAAACCAACAACAACAACACCCCCACTACCAACAACACCAACACCAACAACAACACCACCACCAACAACAACAACAACATCAACACCACCACCAACAACACCAAAACCAACAACACCCCCAACAACACACCAACAACAACACACAACAACACCAACAAACCAACACAACAATAACAACAACAACAACACCAACAACTGCACCAGCAATAACAACACCACCAACAACACCAACAAAATAACAACACCACCAAAACCAACAACAACAATAACAACACCAACAACAACACCAACAACACCACCAAAACCAACACAAAACAACAACAACAACACCACCACAAACAACAACAACAACAACACCAATAACAACACCAACAATAACAACACCACCAACAACACCACCAAAAATAACAACACCACCAAAACCAACAACAACAACACCAACAACAACACCAGCAACAACAACACCACCAACAACACCACCAAAAATAACACCACCACCACCAACAACACCACCAACAACACCACCAAAAATAACAACACCACCAAAACCAACAACAACAACACCAACAACAACACCAGCAACAACAACACCACCAACAACACCACCAAAAATAACAACACCACCAAAACCAACAACAACAATAACAACACCAACAACAACACCAACACCACCAACAACAACACCAACACCACCAAAAATAACAACACCACCAAAACCAACAACAACAATAACAACACACCACCAACCAACAACAATAATAACAACAACACCACCAACAACAACAGTACCAACATTAACAACACCACTAACAATCAGTACCCTGATTGATTCTAAACATGCTAGTGTGGACCATTCAGTACACTGCTTGATCCTAAACATGCTAGTGTGGACATTGAAGCGGAGCCTCACACTAGGTTGCACCCTATTCCCAATGAAGCATTAGGCCATAGGGCTTTGGTGAAGGGTAGTGTACTACATTGAGAATAGGATGTGATTGGAACTGTGTCCTCTCTCACACACTCTCTCTCTCACACACTCTCTCTCTCTCACACACACTCTCTCTCACACACTCTCTCTCTCATACACTCTCTCTCTCACACACACTCTCTCTCACACACTCTCTCTCTCATACATTCTCTCTCTCACACACTCTCTCTCACACTCTCTCATCTCTCTCTCTCACACACTCTCTCTCTCACACTCTCTCTCTCATACACTCTCTCTCTCACACACTCTCTCTCACACTCTCTCTCTCACACATTCTCTCTCACACACTCTCTCTCACACACTCTCTCTCACACACTCTCTCTCACACACTCTCTCTCACACACTCTCTCTCTCACATTCTCTCTCTCACACACACTCTCTCTCACACACACTCTCTCTCACCCACTCTCTCACACCCTCTCTCTCTCACACACTCTCTCTCTCACACACACTCTCTCACACCACTCTCTCTCACACACACTCTCTCTCACACACTCTCTCTCTCACACACACTCTCTCTCACACACTCTCTCTCACACACCCTCTCTCTCACACACTCTCTCTCTCATACACACTCTCTCTCACACACTCTCTCTCACACACTCTCTCACACACACTCTCTCTCATACACTCTCTCTCTCACACACACTCTCTCTCTCACACTCTCTCTCACACACACTCTCTCTCACACACTCTCTCTCTCACACACTCTCTCTCTCATACACTCTCTCTCTCATACACTCTCTCTTTCCACCTTTCCTCTCATCTCTCTCTCTCTCTTTCTCTGCAGTTTGTTGACTACTATTGAAAAGTGCTTTTTGGACTGCAGAACATGTGCTCTAACGGCCCCATACTCTGTGTGTGTGTGTGTGTGTGTGTGTGTGTGTGTGTGTGTGTGTGTGTGTGTGTGTGTGTGTGTGTGTGTGTGTGTGTGTGTGTGTGTGTGTGTGTGTGTGTGTGTGTGTGTGTGTGTGTGTGTGTGTGTGTGTGTGTGTGTGTGTGTGTGTGTGTGTGTGTGTGTGTGTGTGTGTGTGTGTGTGTGTGTGTGTGTAGCTCTTTGTTTACCTCTGTGTTGTGGAAAAAAACTGTATTTTTATATTTCGGTCCCTCAGGAGACGAAGCTCTAATCTGGGCTGAAGAGGAGAGCACACACACACACAGACGCAGAGACAGACAGACAGACAGACACACACAGACTGAGGACACTTGCTACAAATCCGTACCCACCATCAGTGCTGTCGGGCAGAGCAGTGCTTTTAAGCCCTTTAGATTTCAGCAGAAAACTACAGAACAGTCCACAGTTCAAACTGTTAAACACACACACACACACTCACACACACACACTCACACAAAGACACACACACACAAAGACACCGGCGAGTATGGTCCTAAGAGTCTAACAGGAAGTGAGTTCAGCTCCTTAAAATGTCTGCAGAGAACTAGAGAGCTAGACCAGTCAGTAAGGTTCCAGAGAACTAGAGAACTAGACCAGTCAGTAAGGTTCCAGAGAACTAGAGAGTCAGACCAGTCAGTAAGGTTCCAGAGAACTAGAGAGTTAGACCAGGCAGTAAGGTTCCAGAGAACTAGAGAGTTAGACCAGGCAGTAAGGTTCTAGAGAACTAGAGAGTCAGACCAGGCAATAAGGTTCTAAATAACTAGAGAGTTAGAACAGGCAGTAAGGTTCTAGAGAACTAGAGAGTTAGACCAGGCAGTAAGGTTCTAGAGAACTAGAGAGTTAGACAAGTCAGAGGAGAGAGGAGAAGTGTAAGTCTCTTAACCAGCTTCACCTGGAATGCTTTTCCAACAGTTCCCACATATGCTGAGCACTTGTTGGCTGCTTTTCCTTCACTCTGCGGTCCAACTCATTCCAAACCATCTCAATTGGGTTGAGGTCAGGTGATTGTGGAGGCCAGGTCATCTGATGCAGCACTCCATCACTTTCCTTCATGATCAAATAGCCCTTACACAGCCTGGAGGTGTGTTGAGTTATTGTCATATTGAAAAAGAAATAATAGTCCCACTAAGCGCAAACCAGATGGGATTGCTTATCGCTGCAGAATGCTGTGGTAGCCATGCTGGTTAAGTGTGCCTTAAATTCTAAATAAATCACTGACAGTGTGTCCAGCAAAGCACCCCCACACCATTACACCTCTTCCTCCATGCTTCACGATGGGAACCACAAATGCAGAGATCATCTGTTCCCCCTACTCTATGTCTCACAAAGACACGGCGGTTGGAACCAAAAATCTCAAATTTGGACTCATCAGACCAAAGGACAGATTTCCACTGGTCTCATGTCCATTTCTAGGCCCTCTCTTCTTCTTATTGGTGTCCTTTAGTAGTGGTTTCTTTGCAGAAATTCGACCATGAAGGCCTGATTCACGCAGTGTCCTCTGAACAGTTGATGTTGAGATATACTGCTACAGTGGTAACATTATACTGCTACATTATACTGCTACATTATACTGCTACATTATACTGATACATTATACTGATACATTATACTGATACATTATACTGCTACAGTGGTAAACATTATACTGCTACATTATACTGATACATTATACTGCTACATTATACTGCTACATTATACTGATACATTATACTGCTACATTATACTGATACATTATACTGCTACAGTGGTAAACATTATACTGCTACATTATACTGCTACATTATACTGATACATTATACTGATACATTATACTGATACATTATACTTCTACAGTGGTAAACATTATACTGATACATTATACTGCTACAGTGTTACATTATACTGATACATTATACTGCTACATTATACTGCTACATTATACTGCTACATTATACTGCTACATTATACTGCTACATTATACTGATACATTATACTGATACATTATACTGCTACATTATACTGATACAATATCCTGCTACATTATACTGATACATTATACTGATACATTATACTGATACATTATACTGCTACATTATACTGATACATTATACTGATACATTATACTGCTACAGTGGTAAACATTATACTGCTACATTATACTGATACATTATACTGCTACATTATACTGCTACATTATACTGATACATTATACTGCTACATTATACTGCTACATTATACTGATACATTATATCCTGCTACATTATACTGCTACATTATACTGATACAATATACATTATACTGATACATTATACTGATACATTATACTGCTACAGTATACTGCTACTGCTGATACATTATACTGATACATTATACTGATACATTATGATACATTATACTGATACATTATACTGATACATTATACTGATACATTATACTGCTACAGTATACTGCTACATTATACTGATACATTATACTGATACATTATACTGATACATTATACTGCTACATTATACTGATACAATATCCTGCATTATACATTATACTGCTACATTATACTGATACATTATACTGATACATTATACTGCTACATTATACTGCTACATTATACTGCTACATTATACTGCTACATTATACTGATACAATATACTGCTACATTATACTGCTACATTATACTGCTACATTATACTGATACATTATACTGATACATTATACTGATACATTATACTGCTACATTATACTGATACATTATACTGATTGCTACATTATACTGATACATTATACTGATACATATATACTGATACATTATACTGATACATTATACTGCTACATTATACTGCTACATTATACTGCTACATTATACTGATACAATATCCTGCTACATTATACTGCTACATTATACTGCTACATTATACTGATACATTATACTGATACATTATACTGATACATTATACTGCTACATTATACTGATACAATATCCTGCTACATTATACTGCTACATTATACTGCTACATTATACTGATACATTATACTGCTACAGTGGTAAACATTATACTGATACATTATACTGCTACATTATACTGATACATTATACTGCTACATTATACTGATACATTATACTGCTACATTATACTGATACATTATACTGATACATTATACTGATACATTATACTGCTACAGTGGTAAACATTATATTGATACATTATACTGCTACATTATACTGATACATTATACTGCTACATTATACTGATACATTATACTGCTACATTATACTGCTACAGTGGTAAACATTATACTGCTACATTATACTGCTACATTATACTGCTACATTATACTGCTACATTATACTGATACATTATACTGATACATTATACTGATACATTATACTGATACATTATACTGCTACAATATCCTGCTACATTATACTGCTACATTATACTGATACATTATACTGATACATTATACTGATACATTATACTGCTACAGTGGTAAACATTATACTGCTACATTATACTGCTACATTATACTGCTACATTATACTGATACAATATCCTGCTACATTATACTGATACATTATACTGATACAATATCCTGCTACATTATACTGCTACATTATACTGATACATTATACTGCTACATTATACTGATACATTATACTGATACATTATACTGCTACATTATACTGATACAATATCCTGCTACATTATACTGCTACATTATACTGATACATTATACTGATACATTATACTGATACATTATACTGCTACATTATACTGATACATTATACTGATACATTATACTGCTACATTATACTGATACAATATCCTGATACATTATACTGCTACATTATACTGATACAATATACTGATACATTATACTGATACATTATACTGCTACATTATACTGATACAATATCCTGCTACATTATACTGATACATTATACTGCTACATTATACTGATACATTATACTGATACATTATACTGCTACATTATACTGATACATTATACTGATACATTATACTGCTACATTATACAGCTACATTATACTGCTACATTATACTGATACATTATACTGCTACATTATACAGCTACAGTGGTAAACATTATACTGCTACAGAGAGGAGGAGATGAGAGAGGGTTGAGAGGAGGTGAAGAGAGTGGGATGAGAGGAGGAGAGGGATGAGAAGAGGTGAAGAGAGTGGGATGAGAGGAGGAGAGAGGGATGAGAGGTGGAGAGGGATGAGAGGAGGAGAGGAGGGATGAGAGGGAGGAGAGGGAGGACTTGCATAAAGCTAGAAAGGGTTACAAACGTATCTCTAAAAGCCTTATTGTTCATCAGTCCACGGTAAGACACATTGTCTATAGGTAGAGAAAGTTCAGCGCTGTTGCTACTCTCCCTAGGAGTGGCCATGCTGCAAAGATGACTGCAAGAGCACAGTGCAGAATACTCAATGAGGTTAAGAAGAATCCTAGAGTGTCGGCTAAAGACTTACAGAAATCTCTGCAACATGGTAACAGTTCAACAGTAGTTGGGTGATGCAACAGGACAACGACCCAAAAACACAGAAGTAAATCAACAACAGAATGGCTTCAACAGAAGAAAATACGTCTTCTGGAGTGGCCCAGTCAGAGTCCTGACCTTCTGGAGTGGCCCAGTCAGAGTCCTGACCTTCTGGAGTGGCCCAGTCAGAGTCCTGACCTTCTGGAGTGGCCCAGTCAGAGTCCTGACCTTCTGGAGTGGCCCAGTCAGAGTCCTGACCTTCTGGAGTGGCCCAGTCAGAGTCCTGACCTTCTGGAGTGGCCCAGTCAGAGTCCTGACCTTCTGGAGTGGCCCAGTCAGAGTCCTGACCTTCTGGAGTGGCCCAGTCAGAGTCCTGACCTTCTGGAGTGGCCCAGTCAGAGTCAGAGTCCTGACCTTCTGGAGTGGCCCAGTCAGAGTCCTGACCTTCTGACCTTCTGGAGTGGCCCAGTCAGAGTCCTGACCTTCTGGAGTGGCCCCAGAGTCCTGACCTTCAGTGGCCCAGTCAGAGTCCTGACCTTCTGGAGTGGCCCAGTCAGAGTCCTGAGTGGCCCAGTCAGAGTCCTGACCTTCTGGAGTGGCCCAGTCAGAGTCCTGACCTTCTGGAGTGGCCCAGTCAGAGTCCTGACCTTCTGGAGTGGCCCAGTCAGAGTCCTGACCTTCTGGAGTGGCCCAGTCAGAGTCCTGACCTTCTGGAGTGGCCCAGTCAGAGTCCTGACCTTCTGGAGTGGCCCAGTGGCCCAGTCAGAGTACTGACCTTCTGGAGTGGCCCAGTCAGAGTCCTGACCTTCTGGAGTGGCCCAGTCAGAGTCCTGACCTTCTGGAGTGGCCCAGTCAGAGTCCTGACCTTCTGGAGTGGCCCTGTCAGAGTCCTGACCTTCTGGAGTGGCCCAGTCAGAGTCCTGACCTTCTGGAGTGGCCCAGTCAGAGTCCTGACCTTCTGGAGTGGCCCAGTCAGAGTCCTGACCTTCTGGAGTGGCCCAGTCAGAGTCCTGACCTTCTGGAGTGGCCCAGTCAGAGTCCTGACCTCAACCCCCGATTGAGATGCTGTGGCATGACCTTAATAAGAGAGCGGTTCACACCAGACATCCCAAGAATATTGATGTCCTGAAACAGTTTTGTAAAGAGGAACGGTCCAAAACTCCTCCTGACCGTTGTGCAGGTCGGATCCGCAACTACAGAAAATGTTTGGTTGAGGTTATTGCTGCCAAAGGAGGGTCAATCAGTTATTAAATCCAAGGGTTCACATGCTTTTCCCACCCTGCACTGTGACTGTTTACACGGTGTGTTCAATAAAGACGTATAATTGTTTGTGTGTTATTAGTTTAAGCAGACTGTGTTTGTCTGTTGTTGTGACCTGGATGAAGATCAGATCACATTTCATGACACATTTTAACAGATGAAGATCAGATCACATTTTAACAGATGAAGATCAGATCACATTTTAACAGATGAAGATCAGATCCCATTTTAACAGATGAAGATCAGATCCCATTTTAACAGATGAAGTTCAGATCACATTTTAACAGATGAAGATCAGATCCCATTTTAACAGATGAAGATCAGATCCCATTTTAACAGATGAAGATCAGATCCCATTTTAACAGATGAAGATCAGATCACATTTTAACAGATGAAGATCAGATCACATTTTAACAGATGAAGATCAGATCACATTTTAACAGATGAAGATCAGATCACATTTTAACAGATGAAGATCAGATCACATTTCATGACACATTTTAACAGATGAAGATCAGATCACATTTTAACAGATGAAGATCAGATCACATTTCATGACACATTTTAACAGATGAAGATCAGATCACATTCTAACAGATGAAGATCAGATCATATTTTATCAGATGAAGATCAGATCACATTTTAACAGATGAAGATCAGATCACATTTTAACAGATGAAGATCAGATCACATTTCATGACACATTTTAACAGATGAAGACCAGATCACATTTTAACAGATGAAGATCAGATCACATTTTAACAGATGAAGATCAGATCACATTTCATGACACATTTTAACAGATGAAGATCAGATCACATTTTAACAGATGAAAATCAGATCACATTTCATGACACATTTTAACAGATGAAGATCAGATCACATTTTAACAGATGAAGATCAGATCCCATTTGAACAGATGAAGATCAGATCCCATTTTAACAGATGAAGATCAGATCCCATTTTAACAGATGAAGATCAGATCACATTTTAACAGATGAAGATCAGATCCCATTTGAACAGATGAAGCTCAGATCCCATTTGAACAGATGAAGATCAGATCCCATTTTAGCAGAAAGTCCAGGTGTTTCTAAGGACCACAGACTTGTTCTTGCCACTGTAGATGAACAATACAAAAGTCCTCCAGGAAAAACTGTAGACAATAAATCAAAGGCTTTCTGGGTCACTAATCGCCTCACCTTACCACACCGATGCTGACTGGTCAACGGTCAAGGCATCTTTATAGTTCTGGTCAACAGATCAGATGTTTTTGCGAATTTGGAGCAACACCATAGTCCTATTTTAGAAACCAGATCAAATTAGATTTAAATATCAAATACAATGGTAGACTATATATATATAGACTATATGGATGATAAATAATATGAATACAAATATTTGTTTTTCCAATTCAGTTTCACAGACACAACCCCCCAATCCCCACTTTGAGAGAGAACCAGACACAACCCCCCAAACCCCACGTTGAGAGAGAACCAGACACAACCCCCAAACCCCACTTTGAGAGAGAACCAGACACAACCCCACAAACCCCACTTTGAGAACCAGACACAACACCCCAAACCCCTCTATGAGAACCAGACACACCCCCAAACCCCACTTTGAGAACCAGACACAACACCCCAAACCCCTCTATGAGAACCAGACACAACCCCCAAACCCCACTTTGAGAGAGAACCAGACACAACACCCCAAACCCCTCTATGAGAACCAGACACAACCCCCAAACCCCACGTTGAGAGAGAACCAGACACAACCCCCAAACCCCACTTTGAGAGAGAACCAGACACAACCCCACAAACCCCACTTTGAGAACCAGACACAACACCCCAAACCCCTCTATGAGAACCAGACACACCCCCAAACCCCACTTTGAGAACCAGACACAACACCCCAAACCCCTCTATGAGAACCAGACACAACCCCCAAACCCCACTTTGAGAGAGAACCAGACACAAACCCCTCTATGAGAACCAGACACGACCCCCAAACCCCACTTTGAGAACCAAACACAACCCCCAAACCCCACGTTGAGAGAGAACCAGACACAACCCCCAAACCCCACTTTGAGAACCAGACACAACCCCCAAACCCCACTTTGAGAACCAAACACAACCCCCAAACCCCACGTTGAGAGAGAACCAGACACGACCCCCAAACCCCTCTATGAGAACCAGACACAACCCCCAAACCCCACTTTGAGAGAGAACCAGACACAACCCCCAAACCCCACGTTGAGAACCAGACACAACCCCCAAACCCCACGTTGAGAGAGAACCAGACACAACCCCCAAACCCCACGTTGAGAGAGAACCAGACACAACCCCCAAACCCCACTTTGAGAACCAGACACAACCCCCCAAACCCCACTTTGAGAACCAGACACAACCCCCAAACCCCACTTTGAGAACCAGACACAACCCCCAAACCCCACTTTGAGAACCAGACACAACCCCCAAACCCCACTTTGAGAACCAGACACAACCCCCCAAACCCCACTTTGAGAACCAGACACAACCCCCAAACCCCACTTTGAGAACCAGACACAACCCCCAAACCCCACTTTGAGAACCAGACACAACCCCCCAAACCCCTCTGAGAACCAGACACAACCCCCAAACCCCACTTTGAGAGAGAACCAGACACAACCCCCAAACCCCTCTATGAGAACCAAACACAACCCCCAAACCCCTCTATGAGAACCAGACACAACCCCCAAACCCCTCTATGAGAACCAGACACAACCCCCAAACCCCACTTTGAGAACCAAACACAACCCCCCAAACCCCACTTTGAGAGAGAACCAGACACAACCCCCAAACCCCACGTTGAGAGAAAACCAGACACAACCCCCAAACCCCTCTATGAGAACCAGACACAACCCCCAAAACCCCCGTTGAGAAAACCCCAAACGTTGAGAACCAGACACAACCCCCAAACCCCACGTTGAGAACCAGACACAACCCCCAAACCCCTCTATGAGAACCAGACACAACCCCCAAACCCCTCTATGAGAACCAGACACAACCCCCAAACCCCTCTATGAGAACCAGACACAACCCCCAAACCCCCAAACCCCAAACCCCTCTTGAGAACCAGACACAACCCCCAAACCCCACTTTGAGAACCAAACACAACCCCCAAACCCCACGTTATGAGAACCAGACACAACCCCCAAACCCCACTTTGAGAACCAGACACAACCCCCCAAACCCCCTTTGAGAACCAAACACAACCCCCAAACCCCACGTTGTTGAGAACCAGACACAACCCCCAAACCCCTCTTTGAGAACCAGACACAACCCCCAAACCCCACGTTGAGAACCAGACACAACCCCCAAACCCCACGTTGAGAACCAGACACAACCCCCAAACCCCACGTTGATGAGAACCAGACACAACCCCCAAACCCCACGTTGAGAACAGACACAACCCCCCAAACCCCACCAGACACAACCCCCAAACCCCACTTTGAGAACCAGACACAACCCCCCCACAAACCCAACCCCCAAACCCCACTTTGAGAACCAGACACAACCCCCAAACCCCACTTTGAGAACCAGACACAACCCCCAAACCCCACTTTGAGAACCAGACACAACCCCCAAACCCCACTTTGAGAACCAGACACAACCCCCAAACCCCCTTTGAGAACCAGACACAACCCCCAAACCCCACTTTGAGAACCAGACACAACCCCCAAACCCCACTTTGAGAACCAGACACAACCCCCAAACCCCACTTTGAGAACCAACACAACCCCCAAACCCCCCAAACCCACAACCCCCAACGTTGAGAACCAGACACAACCCCCAACCCCCAAACCCCACTTTGAGAACCAGACACAACCCCCAAACCCCACGTTGAGAACCAGACACAACCCCCAAACCCCTCTTGAGAACCAGACACAACCCCCCAAACCCCACTTGAGAACCAGACACAACCCCCAAACCCCACGTTGAGAACCAGACACAACCCCCAAACCCCTCTATGAGAACCAGACACAACCCCCAAACCCCTCTATGAGAACCAGACACAACCCCCAAACCCCTCTATGAAAACCAGACACAACCCCCAAACCCCACGTTGAGAACCAGACACCCCCCCCAAACCCCACGTTGAGAACCAGACACAACCCCCAAACCCCTCTATGAGAACCAGACACAACCCCCAAACCCCACGTTGAGAACCAGACACAACCCTCCAAACCCCTCTATGAGAACCAGACACAACCCCCAAACCCCACGTTGAGAACCAGACACAACCCCCCAAACCCCTCTATGAGAACCAGACACAACCCCCAAACCCCACATTGAGAACCAGACACAACCCCCAAACCCCTCTATGAGAACCAGACACAACCCCCAAACCCCTCTATGAGAACCAGACACAACCCCCAAACCCCACATTGAGAACCAGACACAACCCCCAAACCCCTCTATGAGAACCAGACACAACCCCCAAACCCCACATTGAGAACCAGACACAACCCCCAAACCCTCTATGAGAACCAGACACAACACCCCAAACCCCACGTTGAGAACCAGACACAACCCCCAAACCCCACTTTGAGAGAGAACCAGACACAACCCCCAAACCCCACTTTGAGAACCAGACACAACCCCCAAACCCCACGTTGAGAACCAGACACAACCCCCAAACCCCACGTTGAGAACCAAACACAACCCCCAAACCCCACGTTGAGAACCAGACACAACCCCCAAACCCCACGTTGAGAACCAAACACAACCCCCAAACCCCTCTATGAGAACCAGACACAACCCCCCAAACCCCACGTTGAGAACCAGACACAACCCCCCAAACCCCACGTTGAGAACCAGACACAACCCCCAAACCCCACATTGAGAACCAGACACAACCCCCAAACCCCACATTGAGAACCAGACACAACCCCCCAAACCCCACGTTGAGAACCAGACACAACCCCCAAACCCCACGTTGAGAACCAGACACAACCCCCAAACCCCACGTTGAGAGAGAACCAGACACAACCCCCAAACCCCACGTTGAGAACCAGACACAACCCCCAAACCCCACGTTGAGAGAGAACCAGACACAACCCCCAAACCCCACATTGAGAACCAGACACAACCCCCAAACCCCACGTTGAGAACCAGACACAACCCCCAAACCCCACGTTGAGAACCAGACACAACCCCCAAACCCCACGTTGAGAACCAGACACAACCCCCAAACCCCACATTGAGAACCAGACACAACCCCCAAACCCCTCTATGAGAACCAGACACAACCCCCAAACCCCACATTGAGAACCAGACACAACCCCCAAACCCCACGTTGAGAACCAGACACAACCCCCAAACCCCACGTTGAGAACCAGACACAACCCCCAAACCCCACGTTGAGAACCACAGCTATAATAGGTAGTACTCAGTATAGAAGAGCTTCAGGGTGACTAATGTTAAATATACTCCCCACCAGGGTGGTGTGTGTGTGTGTGTGTGTGTGTGTGTGTGTGTGTGTGTGTGTGTGTGTGTGTGTGTGTGTGTGTGTGTGTGTGTGTGTGTGTGTGTGTGTGTGTGTGTGTGTGTGTGTGTGTGAGTGAGTGAGTGAGTGAGTGAGTGAGTGAGTGAGTGAGTGAGTGAGTGAGTGAGTGAGTGAGTGAGTGAGTGAGTGAGTGAGTGAGTGAGTGAGTGAGTGAGTGAGTGAGTTGCTCGGTGGCCTAATTCTTCCTGAAGTGATCCATATGCTCTCAACTAATGGATGGACAAACACACAAACACACAAACACACAAACACACAAACACTGACATGCACACACACACTCTGTTTGGTGGTGCGTAGAGAGTCCAGACAATGTGAGATAAATGGAGTTCATTAATTTCCAGGATTAGAAACGAGGAAGTTACAATTACCTCACGGCTATTAGAGAGAGGGAGGAGAGGAGGGAGGGAGGGAGGGAGGGAGGGGGGGAGGGGGAGAATAGAGCGAGGGAGGGAGGGAGGGAGGGAGGGAGGGAGGGAGGGAGGGAGGGAGGGAGGGAGGGAGGGAGGGAGGGAGGGAGGGAGGGAGGGAGGGAGGGAGGGAGGGAGGGAGGGAGGGAGGGAGGGGAGAATAGAGCGAGGAGAGGGAGGGAGGGAGGGAGGGAGGAGGGAGGGAGGGAGGGAGGGAGGGAGGGAGGGAGGGAGGGAGGGAGGGCAGGAGAGGGGAGGGGAGGGGAGGGGAGGAGAGGAGAGGAGAGAGGGAGGAGAGGGAGGAGAAGAGTAGGCAGGAGGTGAGACGGAGAATGAAGTCAAGTGTTTATTTAATGTTTGATTTGGTTTAACTGGTTAGAGGATATTACTATTTGCTTCCATAGCTTCTCACATCTCTGAATCCAGCACCAGCCTACGTTTGTGTGTGTGTGTTTGTGTGGTTTTGTGTGTTTGTGTGGTTTTTTGTGTGTGTGTGTGTGGTTGTGTGTGTGTGTGTGTGTGTTTGTGTGTGTGTGTGTGTGTGTGGTGTGTGTGTGTGTGTGTGTGTGTGTGTGTGTGTGTGTGTGTGTGTGTGTGTGTGTGTGTGTGTGTGTGTGTGTGTGTGTGTGTGTGTGTGTGTGTGTGTGAGCCTACACGCTGAACAAACCCATGAAAATTCAGCAGTAGAGAGCGACGCCTACTCATGAACACTAAAAATACTGGAGTGAGTCGAGTCGTGGGAGAGGAGAGACAGAGAGAAAAGAGAGGGAGGGAAGGAGGAGGGAGAGAAGGGGGTTATAGTGGAGGTGAGAGGAGAGACAGAGAGAAAAGAGAGGGAGGGAAGGAGGAGGGAGAGAAGGGGGTTATAGTGGAGGTGAGAGGAGAGACAGAGAGAAAAGAGAGGGAGGGAAGGAGGAGGGAGAGAAGGGGGTTATAGTGAGAGGAGAGGAGAGACAGAGAGAAAAGAGAGGGAGGGAAGGAGTGGAGGGAGAGAGAGGGAGGAGAGACAGAGAGAAAAGAGAGGGAGGGAAGGAGGAGGGAGAGAACGGGGTTATAGTGGAGGTGAGAGGAGAGAGAGGAGAGGGAGAGACAGAGAGAGAAAAGAGAGGGAGGGAAGGAGGAGGGAGAGAAGGGGGTTATAGTGGAAGTGAGAGGAGAGGAGCAAGAGGGGGGAGATGGATGGATGGAAGACCAAGAGCTAGACAGAGAGAGGGAGAGAGAAAGAGAGGGAGGAAGAGTGAAGGGAAGGAGAAAGAGAGGGGGGAGTGAAAGAGAGGGAGGGAAGGAGAAAGAGAGGAGGAGAGAAAGAGAGGGGGAGAAATAGAAGGGGGAGAGAGAAAGAGGGAGATAAGGCGGGTGGGAAAGAGAGAGAGGGAGATAAGGCGGGTGGGAAAGAGAGAGAGGGAGATAAGGCGGGTGGGAAAGAGAGAGAGGGAGATAAGGCGGGTGGGAAAGAGAGGGAGGGAGAGAGAAGTGTTCTCTGGAGGAGGGCTCATCCAACACAGAACATCTATTCTCAGCATCCTATGGTCAACCCTCTCCCTCTGTGTGTGTGTGTGTGTGTGTGTGTGTGTGTGTGTGTGTGTGTGTAGAATCAGTCACAGTCTCCTGCTCGTCAGATTAAAATGCATAATATATTGTATTAATATCAAACCTGAGCCCATCAAGAGATTAGAGACTTGATCTGAGACCAGGGAGGGAGGGAGGGAGGGAGGGAGGGAGGGAGGGAGGGAGGGAGGGAGGGAGGGAGGGAAAGGGGAGATATGAGGACAAGACTTGAGGAGAGGAGGGGCAGGAGAGGAGAGGAGGAGGCAGGAGGAGGCATGAGAGGAGAAGAGAGGAGAAGAGGAGGCAGGAGAGGAGAAGAGAGGAGGAGGCAGAAGAGGGGAGGAGAGGATAGGAGGGGCAGGAGAGGAGAGGTGAGGAGGAGGCAGGAGGGGGCAAGAGGGGGCAGGAGAGAAGAGGGCACGAGAGGAGAGAGGAGAGGAGAGGAGAGGAGAGGAGAGGAGAGGAGAGGAGAGGAGAGGAGAGGAGAGGGAGGAGAGGAGAGAGAGGAGGGGGAGGGAGAGGAGAGGGGAGAGGAGAGGAGAGGAGAGGAGAGGAGAGGAGAGGAGAGGAGAGGAGAGGAGAGGAGAGGAGAGGAGAGGAGAGGAGAGGAGAGGAGGAGGGGAGGGGCGAGGAGAGGAGAGGAGAGGAGAGGAGAGGAGAGGAGAGGAGAGGAGAGAGGAGAGGAGGAGAGGAGAGGAGAGGAGAGGAGAGAGAGAGAGGAGAGAGGAGAGGAGAGGAGAGGAGAGGAGAGGAGAGGAGAGGAGAGGAGAGGAGAGGAGGGGATGGTTGGGGGTTCCCACTGCTCCCATTGGGTGATTGGTGTTCCCACTGTTCTCATTGGGTGATTGGTGTTCCCACTGTTCTCATTGGGTGATTGGGGGTTCCCAATGTTCTTAAAGATTCCCTTGTAAGAGCTCTGAGTCACACACACACAGAACCCCAGCCAGTTAGACTTACACAGTGTGTGTACGTGTGTGTGTGTGAGTGTGTGTGTGTGTGTGTGTGTGTGTGTGTGTGTGTGTGTGTGTGTGTGTGTGTGTGTGTGTGTGTGTGTGTGTGTGTGTGTGTGTGTGTTCTCAGAGCTCTTGCCCATGCTGTGGTTGTTTTGTGGTGTTTGTGTTTGAGTTGTTTCGTCTATAACTTATAAGGCTCCAGGCGGAGGGAGAGACAGGCTGAGAGGCACTCAGGTCTCCCCAGGGAGGGAGCCTCAACACCGGGCACCTTCCTCTCACCACCCCCTCCTATCCCAGAGCTCCTGGGGCTCACAGGCCAGACAGACGGACGGAGGGACGGAGGGAGGGAGGGAGGGACGGAGGGAGGGACGGACGGACGGACGGAGGGACGGAGGGAGGGACGGACGGACGGAGGGACGGACGGAGGGAAGGAGGGAGGGAGGGACGGAGGGAGGGAGGGGGAGGGACGGAGGGAGGGACGGACGGAGGGATGGAGGGAGGGACGGAGGGACGGACGGAGGGACGGAGGGACGGACGGAGGGACGGAGGGACGGACGGAGGGACGGAGGGACGGACGGAGGGACGGAGGGACGGACGGAGAGACAGAGGGACGGAGGGACGGATGGACGGAGGGACGGACGGAGGGACGGACGGAGGGACGGACGGAGGGACGGACAGAGGGACGGACGGAGGGACGGACAGAGGGACAGACGGAGGGACGGGCGGAGAGACGGAGGGACGGACGGAGAGACGGAGGGACGGACGGAGAGACGGAGGGACGGACGGACGGAGAGACGAAGGGACGGAGGGACGGAGGGACAGACAGAGGGACGAACGGAGAGACGGAGGGACGGACGGAGAGACGGAGGGACGGAGGGACGGAGGGATGGACGGAGGGACGGACGGACGGAAGGACGTTGGAAGACGTTGGAAGACATGTCATTATTATTAATCCGTTACCAGACGTTGGAAGACAAGTCATTATTATTATTATTATTAATCCGTTACCAGACGTTGGAAGACAAGTCATTATTATTAATCCGTTACCAGACGTTGGAAGACAAGTCATTATTATTAATCCGTTACCAGACGTTGGAAGACAAGTCATTATTATTAATCCGTTACCAGACGTTGGAAGACAAGTCATTATTATTAATCCGTTACCAGACGTTGGAAGAAAAGTCATTATTATTAATCCGTTACCAGACGTTGGAAGACAAGTCATTATTATTATTATTATTAATCCATTACCAGATGTTGGAAGACAAGTCATTATTATTAATCCGTTACCAGACGTTGGAAGACAAGTCATTATTATTAATCCGTTACCAGACGTTGGAAGAAGTCATTATTATTAATCCGTTACCAGACGTTGGAAGACAAGTCATTATTATTAATCCGTTACCAGACGTTGGAAGACAAGTCATTATTATTAATCCGTTACCAGACGTTGGAAGACAAGTCATTATTATTAATCCGTTACCAGACGTTGGAAGACAAGTCATTATTATTATTATTATTAATCCATTACCAGATGTTGGAAGACAAGTCATTATTATTAATCCGTTACCAGACGTTGGAAGACAAGTCATTATTATTAATCCGTTACCAGACGTTGGAAGACAAGTCATTATTATTAATCCGTTACCAGACGTTGGAAGACAAGTCATTATTATTAATCCGTTACCAGACGTTGGAAGACAAGTCATTATTATTAATCCGTTACCAGACGTTGGAAGACAAGTCATTATTATTAATCCGTTACCAGACGTTGGAAGACAAGTCATTATTATTATTATTATTAATCCATTACCAGATGTTGGAAGACAAGTCATTATTATTAATCCGTTACCAGACGTTGGAAGACAAGTCATTATTATTAATCCGTTACCAGACGTTGGAAGACAAGTCATTATTATTAATCCGTTACCAGACGTTGGAAGACAAGTCATTATTATTAATCCGTTACCAGACGTTGGAAGACAAGTCATTATTATTAATCCATTACCAGACGTTGGAAGACAAGTCATTATTATTAATCTGTTACCAGACGTTGGAAGACAAGTCATTATTATTATTATTATTAATCCATTACCAGATGTTGGAAGACAAGTCATTATTATTAATCCGTTACCAGACGTTGGAAGACAAGTCATTATTATTAATCCGTTACCAGACGTTGGAAGACAAGTCATTATTATTAATCCGTTACCAGACGTTGGAAGACAAGTCATTATTATTATTATTATTAATCCGTTACCAGACGTTGGAAGACAAGTCATTATTATTAATCCATTACCAGACGTTGGAAGACAAGTCATTATTATTAATCCGTTACCAGACGTTGGAAGACAAGTCATTATTATTAATCCGTTACCAGATGTTGGAAGACAAGTCATTATTATTAATCCGTTACCAGACGTTGGAAGACAAGTCATTATTATTAATCCGTTACCAGATGTTGGAAGACAAGTCATTATTATTATTATTATTAATCCATTACCAGATGTTGGAAGACATTTCATTATTATTAATCCATTACTAGACGTTGGAAGACAAGTCATTATTATTATTATTATTAATCCGTTACCAGACGTTGGAAGACAAGTCATTATTATTAATCCGTTACCAGATGTTGGAAGACAAGTCATTATTATTAATCCGTTACCAGACGTTGGAAGACAAGTCATTATTATTAATCCGTTACCAGACGTTGGAAGACAAGTCATTATTATTAATCCGTTACCAGACGTTGGAAGACAAGTCATTATTATTAATCCATTACCAGACGTTGGAAGACAAGTCATTATTATTAATCCGTTACCAGACGTTGGAAGACAAGTCATTATTATTAATCCGTTATCTTATCTCTTATTATCCACAGACCCTCATCTGTGTGTGTGTGTGTACTGTACTGTACTGTACGACCCTCCTGTGTGTGTTGCCCTAAAGCAGATGTAGTTCTCGCTCACGAAACACGCTTATGTAACAGTATTGCTTCCGTCCCTCTCCTCGCCCCTACCTGGGCGCGAACCAGGGACCCTCTGCACACATCAACCGCGGCCCTTGCAGAGCAAGGGGAACTACTACTTCAAGGTGTCAGAGCAAGTGACGTCACCGCTACCTAAGAAACGCTATTTAGCGCGCACCACCGCTAACTAACTACCTGTTTCACATCCGCTACACACACACACACACACACACACACACACACACACACACACACACACACACACACACACACACACACACACGCAATAATGCTTACACACACACACACACACACACACACACACACACACACACACACACACACGCATAATGCTTACACACACACACACACACACACACACACACACACACACACACACACACACACACACACACACACACACACACACACACACACATGCAATAATGCTTACACACACACACACACACACACACACACACACACACACACACACACACACACACACACACACACACACACACACACACACACACACACACACACACACACATGCAATAATGCTTACACACACACAGGACAAGAGGAATACCTATGTGAGAATGCTGTTCATCGACTACAGCTCTGCATTTAACACCATAGTACCATCCAAGCTCATCATTAAGCTGGAGACCCTGGGTCTCGACCCCGCCCTGTGCAACTGGGTACTGGACTTCCTGACGGGCCGCCCCCAGGTGGTGAGGATAGGCAACAACATCTCCACCCCGCTGATTACCAACAACGACGAGACGGCCTACAGGGAGGAGGTGAGGGTCCTCGGAGTGTGGTGTCAGGAAAATAACCTCACACTCAACGTCAACAAAACTGTAATGTAAAATGTAAAATAATGTAAAATGATGTAAAATGATGTAAATATATCACTAGCCACTTTAAACAATGCTACCTTATATAATGTTACTTACCCTACATTGTTCATCTCATATGCATACGTAGATACTGTACTCTATATCATCGACTGCATCCTTATGTAATACATGTATCACTAGCCACTTTAACTATGCCACTTGGTTTACATACTCATCTCATATGTATATACTGTACTCGATATCATCTACTGTATCTTGCCTATGCCGCTCTGTACCATCACTCATTCATATATCCTTATGTACATATTCTTTATCCCCTTACACTGTGTATAAGACAGTAGTTTTGGAATTGTTAGTTAGATTACTTGTTGGTTATTACTGCATTGTCGGAACTAGAAGCACAAGCATTTCGCTACACTCGCATTAACATCTGCTAACCATGTGTATGTGACAAATACAATTTGATTTGATTTAGAGAGACAGTAGAGAGAGAGAGTAGAGACAGGGAGAGACAGTAGAGAGAGAGTAGAGAGAGAGACAGTCTGTGGGTCTCCTGAGCTCCTCCTTCAGGCCAGATTAGTTGGAGTGACTCAGAGGGATTCTCCTACTGTGTAATTTAACACTCCCTGTGTGTGTGTGTCACTCTGTGTGTGTCACTGGGTGTGAGTTTAGATGCTTGTGATTTCATTTGACCTGCGGTGGAGAAGAAGAAAGACAAAAAGAGACAGAAATAAAAAGAAAGAGAGAGAGAGAGAAGAGGAGAGGAGGGAGGGAGGGAGGGAGGGAGGGAGGGAGGGAGGGAGGGAGGGAGGGAGGGAGGGAGGGAGGGAGGGAGGGAGGGAGGGAGGGAGGGGGAGGGAGGGAGGGAGGGAGGGAGGGGAGGGAGGAGAGGGAGTTGTAAAAACTCTCCTCTGTGAGAACTTGAGTGGTTTGTACCGAGCACTTTGGAGTAGGACTATATATATATATACCTGTGTGTGTGTGTGTGTGCCTGCATGCGTGCGTGTGTGTGATACAGGGTTGGGCTGCATCAGAAGGACAGACACAGCGGACTGTGAGGATGATGATGATGAAGTTGAGGACACAGCGGACTATGAGGATAATGATGATGAAGTTGAGGAGAGCTGACAGGATGAAGACAGAACACACACCTGTTAGTGATACGCTCTGGGAGATGACGTCAACACACACCTGAGTTACCCCTTCCTTCAGACAGACAAATATACACACTGCTCTCTCTCTCTCTCTGTCTCCGTCTGTCTCTCTCTCTCCTCTCTCTCTCTCTCTCTCTCCTCTCTCTCTCTCTCTCTCTGTCTCTCTCTCTCTTTGTCTCTCCCTCTCTCTCTCTTCCTCCATCCTCCTCTGTCTCTCAATTCAATTCAATTCAATTCAATTCAATTCAATTCATGGGCTTTATTGGCATGGGAAACGTGTTAACATTGCCAAAGCAAGTGAGGTAGATAATATATAAAGTGAATATACAAAAGTGAAATAAACAATAAAAACATTACACATACAGAAGTATCAAGACAATAAAGACATTACAAATGTCATATTATATATATACAGTGTTAACAATGTACAAATGGTTAAAGGGCACAAGATAAAATAAATAAGCATAAATATGGGTTGTATTTACACTCTCTCTCTCTGTCTCTCTCTCTCTCTCTCTCTCTCTGTCTATATATATATATATGCAGTGGGGCAAAAAAGTATTTAGTCAGCCACCAATTGTGCAAGTTCTCCCACTTAAAAAGATGAGAGAGGCCTGTAATTTTCATCATAGGTACACTTCAACTATGACAGCCAAAATGAGAAAAAAAAATCCAGAAAAACACATTGTAGGATTTTTAATGAATTAATTTGCAAATGATGGTGGAAAATAACGAGGTAGGAAAATTATGTGGATATATTAAAGTAACATCTCAAGACATCAGTCAGGAAGTTAAAGAGAGAAGTTAAAGCTTGGTTGCAAATGGGTCTTCCAAATGGACAATTACCCCAAGTATACTTCCTAAGTTGTGACAAAATGGCTTAAGGACAACAAAGTCAAGGTATTGGAGTGGCCATCACAAAGCCCTGACCTCAATCCTATGACTCAGTTACAAGCAAGGAGGCCTTACAAACCTGACTTACTTACACCAGCTCTGTCAGGAGGAATGGGCCAAAATTCACCCAACTTATTGTGAGAAGCTTGTGGAAGGCTACCCGAAACATTTGACCCAAATTAAACAATTTAAAGGCAATGCTACCAAATACTAATTGAGTTTATGTAAACTTCTGACCCACTGGGAATGTGATGAAAGAAATACAAGCTGAAATAAATCATTCTCTCTACTATTATTCTGACGTTTCCCATTCTTAAAATAAAGTGGTGATCCTAACTGACCTGAGACAGGGAATTTTAACTTAAATGTCAGGAATTGTGAACAATGTATTTGGTGTAAACTTCCAACTTCAACTGTTGATACACTGAACAAAAATATATATGAAACATGCAACAATTTCAAAGATTTTAGTGAGGTACCGTTTATATAAGGAAATGAGTCCATTTCTATAAATTCATTAGGCCCTAATCTATGGGTTTCACGTGACTGGGAATACAGATATGCATCTCTGTTTGTAAAAATAAAAGGGTTGTGGCAAAAGAAAACCAGTCCGTATCTGGTCACCATTTGCCTCATGCAACCCAACACAACATCTCCTTCACATCAGGCTGTTGATTGTGGAATGTTGTCTCACTCCTCTTCATTGGCTGTTTCTGAATATTGGTGGGAACTGGAACACACTGTTGTACATGTTGATCCAGAGCATCCCAAACATGCTCAATGGGTGACATGTCTCTACCTGCCTGTCTCTCTACCTGCCTGTCTCTCTACCTGCTCAATGGGTGACATGTCTCTACCTGCCTGTCTCTCTAACTGCCTGTCTCTCTACATGCTCAATGGGTAACATGTCTCTACCTGCCTGTCTCTCTACCTGCCTGTCTCTCTACCTGCTCAATGGGAAACATGTCTCTACCTGCCTGTCTCTCTACCTGCCTGCCTCTCTACCTGCTCAATAGGTAACATGTATCTACCTGCCTGTCTCTCTACCTGCCTGTCTCTCTACCTGCCTGTCTCTCTACCTGCTCAATAGGTGACATGTCTCTACCTGCCTGTCTCTTTACCTGCCTGTCTCTCTACCTGCCTGTCTCTCTACCTGCTCAATAGGTAACATGTCTCTACCTGCCTGTCTCTTTACCTGCTCAATAGGTAACATGTCTCTACCTGCCTGTCTCTCTACCTGCCTGTCTCTCTACCTGCCTGTCTCTCTA
The DNA here is from genome assembly GCF_018296145.1 of Oncorhynchus tshawytscha. Classification (NCBI taxonomy): domain Eukaryota; kingdom Metazoa; phylum Chordata; class Actinopteri; order Salmoniformes; family Salmonidae; genus Oncorhynchus; species Oncorhynchus tshawytscha. The sequence continues at coordinate 392,589 of NW_024609789.1, forward strand.
CCTGCTCAATAGGTAACATGTCTCTACCTGCCTGTCTCTCTACCTGCCTGTCTCTCTACCTGCCTGTCTCTCTACCTGCTCAATAGGTAACATGTCTCTACCTGCTCCAACTGTCTCTCTACCTGCCTGTCTCTCTACCTGCCTGTCTCTCTAACTATCTCTCTACCTGTCTGCCTCTCTACCTGTCTGCCCTCTACCTGTCTCTCTACCTGTCTGCCTGTCTACCTGTCTCTACCTGCCTGCCTCTCTACCTGTCTCTCTACCTGCCTGCCTCTCTACCTGTCTCTCTACCTGTCTGCCTCTCTACCTGTCTGCCTCTCTACCTGTCTGCCTGTCTACCTGTCTCTCTACCTGCCTGCCTCTCTACCTGTCTCTCTCTACCTGCCTGCCTCTCTAACTGTCTCTCTACCTGCCTGCCTTTCTGTCTACCTGTCTGTCTCTCTAACTGTCTCTCTACCTGCCTGTCTCTCCAACTGTCTCTCTACCTGTCTGTCTCTCTACCTGTCGCTCTACCTGTCTGCCTCTCTAACTATCTCTCTACCTGCCTGTCTCTCTACCTGTCGCTCTACCTGTGACTCTACCTGTCTGTCTCTCTAACTGTCTCTCTACCTGCCTGCCTCTCTAACTATCTCTCTACCTGCCTGTCTCTCTACCTGTCTGTCTACCTGTCTGTCTGTCCTCCTGCTTCTCTCCCTGTCTCTCTGTCTACCTGTCTGCTTCTCTACTCCTGTCTGCCTCTCTACCTGCCTGTCTCTCTCTCTGACTGCCTGTCTCTCTACCTGCCTGTCTCACTCTCTCTGCCTGTCTCTCTACCTGCCTGCCTCGCTCTCTGCCTGTCTCACTCTGTCTGCCTCGCTCTCTGCCTGTCTCACTCTGCCTGCCTGTCTCTACCTGCCTGCCTCGCTCTCTGCCTGTCTCACTCTGTCTGTCTCTACCTGCCTGTCTCACTCTCTCTGCCTGTCTCACTCTGCCTGTCTCTCTACCTGCCTGTCTCACTCTCTGCCTGTCTCACTCTAACTGTCTCTCTACCTGCCTGTCTCACTCTCTCTGCCTGTCTCACTCTGCCTGTCTCTCTAACTGCCTGTCTCACTCTCTCTGCCTGTCTCACTCTAACTGTCTCTCTACCTGCCTGTCTCACTCTCTCTGCCTGTCTCACTCTAACTGTCTCTCTACCTGCCTGTCTCACTCTCTCTGCCTGTCTCACTCTAACTGTCTCTCTACCTGCCTGTCTCACTCTCTCTGCCTGTCTCACTCTAACTGTCTCTCTACCTGCCTGTCTCACTCAAACTGTCTCTCTACCTGCCTGTCTCACTCTCTCTGTCAGTTAAGAATAAATTCTAATTTACAATGACTGCCTACCAGGGAACAGTGGGTTAACTGCCTACAGGGAAACAGTGGGTTAACTGCCTACCGGGAACAGTGGGTTAACTGCCTACCGGGAACAGTGGGTTAACTGCCTACAGGGAAACAGTGGGTTAACTGCCTACCGGGAACAGTGGGTTAACTATCTACAGGGGAACAGTGGGTTAACTGTCTACAGGGGAACAGTGGGTTAACTGCCTTGTTCAGGGAACAGTGGGTTAACAGCCTACAGGGAACAGTGGGTTAACTGCCTACCGGGAACAGTGGGTTAACTGTCTTGTTCAGGGGCAGAACGACAGATTTTACCTTGTCAACTCAGGGATTTGATCCAGTAACCTTTTGCTTAACCAACACTAATCTGACCCACTGGGAATGTGATGAAAGAAATACAAGCTGAAATAAATCATTTCTCTACTATTATTCTGACGTTTCCCATTCTTAAAATAAAGTGGTGATCCTAACTGACCTGAGACTGGGAATTTTAACTTAAATGTCAGGAATTGTGAACAATGTATTTGGTGTAAACTTCCAACTTCAACTGTTGATACACTGAACAAAAATATATATGAAACATGCAACAATTTCAAAGATTTTAGTGAGGTACCGTTTATATAAGGAAATGAGTCCATTTCTATAAATTCATTAGGCCCTAATCTATGGGTTTCACGTGACTGGGAATACAGATATGCATCTCTGTTTGTAAAAAATAAAAGGGTTGTGGCAAAAGAAAACCAGTCCGTATCTGGTCACCATTTGCCTCATGCAACCCAACACAACATCTCCTTCACATCAGGCTGTTGATTGTGGAATGTTGTCTCACTCCTCTTCATTGGCTGTTTCTGAATATTGAACTGGAACACACTGTTGTACATGTTGATCCAGAGCATCCCAAACATGCTCAATGGGTGACATGTCTCTACCTGCCTGTCTCTCTACCTGCCTGTCTCTCTACCTGCTCAATGGGTCACATGTCTCTACCTGCTCCAACTGTCTCTCTACCTGCCTGTCTCTCTACCTGCCTGTCTCTCTACCTGCTCAATGGGTAACATGTCTCTACCTGCCTGTCTCTCTACCTGCCTGTCTCTCTACCTGCTCAATGGGAAACATGTCTCTACCTGCCTGTCTCTCTACCTGCCTGCCTCTCTACCTGCTCAATAGGTAACATGTATCTACCTGCCTGTCTCTCTACCTGCCTGTCTCTCTACCTGCCTGTCTCTCTACCTGCTCAATAGGTGACATGTCTCTACCTGCCTGTCTCTTTACCTGCCTGTCTCTCTACCTGCCTGTCTCTCTACCTGCTCAATAGGTAACATGTCTCTACCTGCCTGTCTCTTTACCTGCTCAATAGGTAACATGTCTCTACCTGCCTGTCTCTCTACCTGCCTGTCTCTCTACCTGCCTGTCTCTCTACCTGCTCAATAGGTAACATGTCTCTACCTGCCTGTCTCTCTACCTGCCTGTCTCTCTACCTGCCTGTCTCTCTACCTGCTCAATAGGTAACATGTCTCTACCTGCTCCAACTGTCTCTCTACCTGCCTGTCTCTCTACCTGCCTGTCTCTCTAACTATCTCTCTACCTGTCTGCCTCTCTACCTGTCTGCCTCTCTACCTGTCTCTCTACCTGTCTGCCTGTCTACCTGTCTCTACCTGCCTGCCTCTCTACCTGTCTCTCTACCTGCCTGCCTCTCTACCTGTCTCTCTACCTGTCTGCCTCTCTACCTGTCTGCCTCTCTACCTGTCTGCCTGTCTACCTGTCTCTCTACCTGCCTGCCTCTCTACCTGTCTCTCTACCTGCCTGCCTCTCTCTAACTGTCTCTCTACCTGCCTGCCTTTCTGTCTACCTGTCTGTCTCTCTAACTGTCTCTCTACCTGCCTGTCTCTCCAACTGTCTCTCTACCTGTCTGTCTCTCTACCTGTCGCTCTACCTGTCTGCCTCTCTAACTATCTCTCTACCTGCCTGTCTCTCTACCTGTCGCTCTACCTGTGACTCTACCTGTCTGTCTCTCTAACTGTCTCTCTACCTGCCTGCCTCTCTAACTATCTCTCTACCTGCCTGTCTCTCTACCTGTCTGTCTACCTGTCTGTCTGTCCTCCTGCTTCTCTCCCTGTCTCTCTGTCTACCTGTCTGCTTCTCTACTCCTGTCTGCCTCTCTACCTGCCTGTCTCTCTCTCTGACTGCCTGTCTCTCTACCTGCCTGTCTCACTCTCTCTGCCTGTCTCTCTACCTGCCTGCCTCGCTCTCTGCCTGTCTCACTCTGTCTGCCTCGCTCTCTGCCTGTCTCACTCTGCCTGCCTGTCTCTCTACCTGCCTGCCTCGCTCTCTGCCTGTCTCACTCTGTCTGTCTCTCTACCTGCCTGTCTCACTCTCTCTGCCTGTCTCACTCTGCCTGTCTCTCTACCTGCCTGTCTCACTCTCTCTGCCTGTCTCACTCTAACTGTCTCTCTACCTGCTCAATAGGTAACATGTATCTACCTGCCTGTCTCTCTACCTGCCTGTCTCTCTACCTGCCTGTCTCTCTACCTGCTCAATAGGTGACATGTCTCTACCTGCCTGTCTCTTTACCTGCCTGTCTCTCTACCTGCCTGTCTCTCTACCTGCTCAATAGGTAACATGTCTCTACCTGCCTGTCTCTTTACCTGCTCAATAGGTAACATGTCTCTACCTGCCTGTCTCTCTACCTGCCTGTCTCTCTACCTGCCTGTCTCTCTACCTGCTCAATAGGTAACATGTCTCTACCTGCCTGTCTCTCTACCTGCCTGTCTCTCTACCTGCCTGTCTCTCTACCTGCTCAATAGGTAACATGTCTCTACCTGCTCCAACTGTCTCTCTACCTGCCTGTCTCTCTACCTGCCTGTCTCTCTAACTATCTCTCTACCTGTCTGCCTCTCTACCTGTCTGCCTCTCTACCTGTCTCTCTACCTGTCTGCCTGTCTACCTGTCTCTACCTGCCTGCCTCTCTACCTGTCTCTCTACCTGCCTGCCTCTCTACCTGTCTCTCTACCTGTCTGCCTCTCTACCTGTCTGCCTCTCTACCTGTCTGCCTGTCTACCTGTCTCTCTACCTGCCTGCCTCTCTACCTGTCTCTCTACCTGCCTGCCTCTCTCTAACTGTCTCTCTACCTGCCTGCCTTTCTGTCTACCTGTCTGTCTCTCTAACTGTCTCTCTACCTGCCTGTCTCTCTAACTGTATCTATAACTGTCTCTCTACCTGACTGCATCTCTCTAACTGTCTCTCTACCTGCCTGTCTCTCTACCTGTCGCTCTACCTGTGACTCTACCTGTCTGTCTCTCTAACTGTCTCTCTACCTGCCTGCCTCTCTAACTATCTCTCTACCTGCCTGTCTCTCTACCTGTCTGTCTACCTGTCTGTCTGTCCTCCTGCTTCTCTCCCTGTCTCTCTGTCTACCTGTCTGCTTCTCTACTCCTGTCTGCCTCTCTACCTGCCTGTCTCTCTCTCTGACTGCCTGTCTCTCTACCTGCCTGTCTCACTCTCTCTGCCTGTCTCTCTACCTGCCTGCCTCGCTCTCTGCCTGTCTCACTCTGTCTGCCTC
>NW_024609789.1:402500-442500 GCF_018296145.1 Oncorhynchus tshawytscha
CTCTCCTCTCCTCCCTCTCCGCTAGCTGGTCTCTCCTCTCCTCCCCTCTAGCTGGTCTCTCCTCTCCTCCCTCTCCTCTAGCTGGTCTCTCCTCTCCTCCCCTCTAGCTGGTCTCTCCTCTCCTCGTCCCTACATTCCCCCACACCTACAACACACATACAACTCCTCCTCCTCTCCTCTCCTTCCCTCCCTTCCTCCCCTCTAGCTGGTCTCTCCTCTCCTTCCTCCACTCTAGCTGTTCTCTCCTCTCCTCCTCCCTACATTCCCCCTTCTACCCCTTCCCTCCCTTCCTCTCCTCTAGCTGGTCTCTCCTCTCCTCTAGCTGGTCTTTCCTCTCCTCCCTCTCCTCTAGCTGTTCTCTCCTCTCCTCCCTCCCCTCTAGCTGGTCTCTCCTCTCCTCTAGCTGGTCTCTCCTCTCCTCTAGCTGGTCTCTCCTCCCCTCTAGCTGGTCACTCCTCTCCTCTAGCTGGTCTCTCCTCTCCTCTAGCTGGTCTCTCCTCTCCTCTAGCTGGTCTCTCCTCTCCTCTAGCTGGTCTCTCCTCCCCTCTAGCTGGTCTCTCCTCTCCTCTAGCTGGTCTCTCCTCTCCTCTAGCTGGTCTCTCCTCTAGCTGTTCTCTCCTCTCCTCCCTCCCCTCTAGCTGTTCTCTCCTCTCCTCTAGCTGGTCTCTCCTCTAGCTGTTCTCTCCTCTCCTCCCTCCCCTCTAGCTGGTCTCTCCTCTCCTCTAGCTGGTCTCTCCTCCCCTCTAGCTGGTCTCTCCTCTCCTCTAGCTGGTCTCTCCTCTCCTCTAGCTGGTCTCTCCTCCCCTCTAGCTGGTCTCTCCTCTCCTCTAGCTGGTCTTTCCTCTCCTCCCTCTCCTCTAGCTGTTCTCTCCTCTCCTCCCTCCCCTCTAGCTGGTCTCTCCTCCCCTCTAGCTGGTCTCTCCTCTCCTCTAGCTGGTCTCTCCTCTCCTCGAGCTGGTCTCTCCTCCCCTCTAGCTGGTCTCTCCTCTCCTCTAGCTGGTCTCTCCTCTCCTCTCCTCCCTCCCCTCTAGCTGGTCTCTCCTCTCCTCCCTCTCCTCTAGCTGGTCTCTCCTCTCCTCTAGCTGGTCTCTCCTCTCCTCTAGCTGGTCTCTCCTCCCCTCTAGCTGGTCTCTCCTCTCCTCTAGCTGGTCTCTCCTCGCCTCTAGCTGGTCTCTTCTCCCCTCTAGCTGGTCTCTCCTCTCCTCTAGCTGGTCTCTCCTCTCCTCCCTCCCCTCTAGCTGGTCTCTCCTCTCCTCTAGCTTGTCTCTCCTCTCCTCCTTCTCCTCTAGCTGGTCTCTCCTCTCCTCTCCTCCCTCTCCTCTAGCTGGTCTCTCCTCTCCTCCCTCTCTTCTAGCTGGTCTCTCCTCTCCTCTAGCTGGTCTCTCCTCTCCTCTAGCTGGTCTCTCCTCTCTTCTCATCCCTCTCCTCTAGCTGGTCTCTCCTCTCCTCCCTCCCTAGCTGGTCTAGCTGGTCTCTCCTCTCCTCCCTCTCCTCTAGCTGGTCTCTCCTCTCCTCCCCTCTAGCTAGTCTCTCCTCTCCTCCCCTCTAGCTGGTCTCTCCTCTCCCTCCCTCTCCTCTAGCTGGTCTCTCCTCTCCTCCCTCTCCTCTAGCTGGTCTCTCCTCTCCTCCCTCCCCTCTAGCTGGTCTCTCCTCCCTCCGTCCCCTCTAGCTAGCCTCTCCTCTCCTCTAGCTGGTCTCTCCTCTCCTCTTCAGCTGGTCTCTCCTCTCCTCTCTGGAGAAGCATCCTCAGTCTGTCTTATTGGGCTCTAGGCACCGGAGTGTTAGTGTGTGTGTGTGTGTGTGTGTGTGTGTGTGTGTGTGTGTGTGTGTGTGTGTGTGTGTGTGTGTGTGTGTGTGTGTGTGTGTGTGTGTGTGTGTGTGTGTGTGTGTGTGTGAGTGAGTGAGTTAAGTGGTGTAGCGTCATTGATCACCAGAAGTCTGCGGTTAAGGACCCTGATGGACACACACTCTCTCTGTGTAACAGTTCAGTGAACACACCATCTCTCTCCGCCAGCGCTCCGGACCAGACACAGTGTGTGGTGATATCTGCTCTGGCCAGATGGCCGTCACGTTGGGAACACAGACACGGCCGTGTCTCTCAGAGTCCCTCAATCCAATAGATGAAGTGATTTCACCAGATACAGAGCTGCCTTGTGATCCTTCAGCGGACACTGAGAATAATAAGGATAGAGGGAGGAAGAGGGGAGAGGAGAGGAGGGGAGGGGAGGGGAGAGGAGAGGAGGGGAGGGGAGGGAGGGGAGGGGGGGAGGGGGGGGGGAGGGGGGGAGGGGAGGGGAGGGGGGAGAGGGAGGGAGAGGAGAGGGAGGAGACGAGAGACCAGCTAGAGGAGAGGGAGGAGACGAGAGACCAGAGGAGAGGAGAGGAGAGGAGAGGAGAGAGAGAGGAGAGGGGAGAGAGGGGGAGGAGGAGAGGGAGGAGAGGAGAGAGCTAGGGAGAGAGGAGAGAGGAGAGGGAGAGGAGAGGGAGGAGGAGAGGAGAGGGAGAGGAGAGGAGAGGAGGAAGGAGGGAGGAGAGGATGACAGAGGAGAGGAGAGGAGAGGAGAGGAAGAGGATGACAGTGAATGCACTCTGGAGAAAGACTGAAACTGCGTATCGGTGGCTGTGTTGTGTCACTAGGTGGGTTTTCATCCAGTTGGCAACAGATTTACAATAAAATATTCTAACATCTGCTCATATTCCCTCCAGTGGTGTGTTTCCACTAAATGTAATATTACGTTTAAGTTTTCATGAAGTGAATAAAAATCTAAATTTCAATGCATTTCCAACTTCTTTTTGTCACTAAACCCCATTGTGTTTTAGCAGAGGTACTTAGTCTTGGACCAGGCTCTGCGAGCAGGCTTTGTGGGTAGAATGTATGGGTAGGCTGTATGGGTAGTCTGTATGGGTAGGCTGTATGGGTAGACTGTATGGATAGACTGTGTGGGTAGACTGTATGGATAGACTGTGTGGGTAGACTGTATGGGTAGACTGTATGGGTAGACTGTATGGGTAGACTGTATGGATAGACTGTGTGGGTAGACTGTATGGGTAGACTGTATGGGTAGGCTGTGTGGGTAGACTGTATGGATAGACTGTGTGGGTAGACTGTATGGGTAGACTGTATGGATAGACTGTGTGGGTAGACTGTATGGATAGACTGTGTGGGTAGACTGTATGGGTAGACTATATGGGCACTGTATGGGTAGACTGTATTGGTACTGTATGGGTAGACTGTGTGGGTAGACTGTGTGGGTAGACTGTAATGGTACTGTATGGGTCGACTATTGGTACTGTATGGGTAGACTGTGTGGGTAGACTGTGTGGGTAGACTGTATTGGTACTGTATGGGTCGACTGTATTGGTACTGTATGGGTAGACTGTATTGGTACTGTATGGGTAGATTGTATTGGTACTGTATGGGTAGACTGTATGGGTTGACTGTATGGGTAGACTGTATTGGTACTGTATGGGTCGACTATTGGTACTGTATGGGTAGACTGTATGGGTAGAATGTATGGGTAGACTGTATGGGTAGAATGTATGGGTCGACTGTATGGGTAGACTGTATGGGTACTGTATGGGTAGACGGTATAGGTAGAATGTATGGGTAGACTGTATGGGTAGACTGTGTGGGTAGACTGTGTGGGTAGACTGTATGGGTAGACGGTATGGGTAGAATGTATGGGTAGACAGTATGGGTAGACTGTATGGGTAGAATGTATGGGTACAGTGTGGGTCGACTGTATGGGTAGAATGTATGGGTAGAATGTATGGGTAGACTGTGTGGGTAGAATGTATGGGTACTGTGTGGGTCAACTGTATGGGTAGAATGTATGGGTAGAATGTATGGATAGACTGTGTGGGTAGACTGTATGGGTAGACTGTATGGGTAGAATGTATGGGTAGAATGTGTGGGTAGACTGTGAGGGTACTGTGTGGGTAGACTGTATGGGTAGAATGTATGGGTAGAATGTATGGGTAGAATGTATGGGTAGAATGTGTGGGTAAACTGTGTGGGTACTGTGTGGGTACTGTGTGGGTACACTGTATGGGTAGACTGTATGGGTAGAATGTGTGGGTAGAATGTGTGGGTAGACTGTGTGGGTAATGTGTGGGTAGACTGTATGGGTAGACTGTATGGGTAGAATGTATGGGTAGAATGTGTGGGTAGAATGTGTGGGTAGACTGTGTGGGTACTGTGTGGGTAGACTGTATGGGTAGAATGTATGGGTAGACTGTATGGGTAGAATGTATGGGTAGAATGTATGGGTAGACAGTATGGGTAGACTGTATGGGTAGAATGAATGGGGAAGTGGTGTATTTGTCCTGGGAGACACCGGGCCCAGGTGTGTCTGCATGGAGAGTCTCCTCCATGAATGGGGAAGTGGTGTATTTATCCTGGGAGACACCGGGCCCACCAGGTGTGTCTGCATGGAGAGAGTCTCCTCCATGAATGGGGAAGTGGTGTATTTGTCCTGGGAGACACCTGGCCCAGGTGTGTCTGCATGGAGAGAGTCTCCTCCATGAATGGGGAAGTGGTGTATTTATCCTGGGAGACACCGGGCCCAGGTGTGTCTGCATGGAGAGAGTCTCCTCCATGAATGGGGAAGTGGTGTATTTGTCCTGGGAGACACCGGGCCCAGGTGTGTCTGCATGGAGAGAGTCTCCTCCATGAATGGGGAAGTGGTGTATTTGTCCTGGGAGACACCTGGCCCAGGTGTGTCTGCATGGGAGAGTCTCCTCCATGAATGGGGAAGTGGTGTATTTGTCCTGGGAGACACCGGGCCCAGGTGTGTCTGCATGGAGAGAGTCTCCTCCATGAATGGGGAAGTGGTGTATTTGTCCTGGGAGACACCGGGCCCAGGTGTGTCTGCATGGAGAGAGTCTCCTCCATGAATGGGGAAGTGGTGTATTTATCCTGGGAGACACCGGGCCCAGGTGTGTCTGCATGGAGAGAGTCTCCTCCATGAATGGGGAAGTGGTGTATTTGTCCTGGGAGACACCGGGCCCAGGTGTGTCTGCATGGAGAGAGTCTCCTCCATGAATGGGGAAGTGGTGTATTTGTCCTGGGAGACACCGGGCCCAGGTGTGTCTGCATGGAGAGAGTCTCCTCCATGAATGGGGAAGTGGTGTATTTATCCTGGGAGACACCGGGCCCAGGTGTGTCTGCATGGGAGAGTCTCCTCCATGAATGGGGAAGTGGTGTATTTGTCCTGGGAGACACCGGGCCCAGGTGTGTCTGCATGGAGAGAGTCTCCTCCATGAATGGGGAAGTGGTGTATTTGTCCTGGGAGACACCGGGCCCAGGTGTGTCTGCATGGAGAGAGTCTCCTCCATGAATGGGGAAGTGGTGTATTTGTCCTGGGAGACACCTGGCCCAGGTGTGTCTGCATGGAGAGTCTCCTCCATGAATGGGGAAGTGGTGTATTTGTCCTGGGAGACACCTGGCCCAGGTGTGTCTGCATGGAGAGAGTCTCCTCCATGAATGGGGAAGTGGTGTATTTGTCCTGGGAGACACCGGGCCCAGGTGTGTCTGCATGGAGAGAGTCTCCTCCATGAATGGGGAAGTGGTGTATTTGTCCTGGGAGACACCGGGCCCAGGTGTGTCTGCATGGAGAGAGTCTCCTCCATGAATGGGGAAGTGGTGTATTTATCCTGGGAGACACCGGGCCCAGGTGTGTCTGCATGGAGAGTCTCCTCCATGAATGGGGAAGTGGTGTATTTGTCCTGGGAGACACCGGGCCCAGGTGTGTCTGCATGGAGAGAGTCTCCTCCATGAATGGGGAAGTGGTGTATTTATCCTGGGAGACACCGGGCCCAGGTGTGTCTGCATGGAGAGAGTCTCCTCCATGAATGGGGAAGTGGTGTATTTGTCCTGGGAGACACCGGGCCCAGGTGTGTCTGCATGGAGAGAGTCTCCTCCATGAATGGGGAAGTGGTGTATTTGTCCTGGGAGACACCGGGCCCAGGTGTGTCTGCATGGAGAGTCTCCTCCATGAATGGGGAAGTGGTGTATTTGTCCTGGGAGACACCTGGCCCAGGTGTGTCTGCATGGAGAGAGTCTCCTCCATGAATGGGGAAGTGGTGTATTTGTCCTGGGAGACACCGGGCCCAGGTGTGTCTGCATGGAGAGACTCCTCCATGAATGGGGAAGTGGTGTATTTATCCTGGGAGACACCGGGCCCAGGGTGTCTGCATGGGAGAGTCTCCTCCATGAATGGGGAAGTGGTGTATTTGTCCTGGGAGACACCGGGCCCAGGTGTGTCTGCATGGAGAGAGTCTCCTCCATGAATGGGGAAGTGGTGTATTTGTCCTGGGAGACACCGGGCCCAGGTGTGTCTGCATGGAGAGTCTCCTCCATGAATGGGGAAGTGGTGTATTTATCCTGGGAGACACCGGGCCCAGGTGTGTCTGCATGGAGAGTCTCCTCCATGAATGGGGAAGTGGTGTATTTGTCCTGGGAGACACCGGGCCCAGGTGTGTCTGCATGGAGAGAGTCTCCTCCATGAATGGGGAAGTGGTGTATTTGTCCTGGGAGACACCGGGCCCAGGTGTGTCTGCATGGAGAGAGTCTCCTCCATGAATGGGGAAGTGGTGTATTTGTCCTGGGAGACACCTGGCCCAGGTGTGTCTGCATGGAGAGAGTCTCCTCCATGAATGGGGAAGTGGTGTATTTGTCCTGGGAGACACCGGGCCCAGGTGTGTCTGCATGGAGAGAGTCTCCTCCATGAATGGGGAAGTGGTGTATTTGTCCTGGGAGACACCGGGCCCAGGTGTGTCTGCATGGAGAGAGTCTCCTCCATGAATGGGGAAGTGGTGTATTTGTCCTGGGAGACACCGGGCCCAGGTGTGTCTGCATGGGAGAGTCTCCTCCATGAATGGGGAAGTGGTGTATTTGTCCTGGGAGACACCTGGCCCAGGTGTGTCTGCATGGAGAGAGGCTCCTCCATGAATGGGGAAGTGGTGTATTTGTCCTGGGAGACACCGGGCCCAGGTGTGTCTGCATGGAGAGAGTCTCCTCCATGAATGGGGAAGTGGTGTATTTGTCCTGGGAGACACCGGGTGTATAAGGAAACAGGTCCTAATAAGGAAACAAGAACAAAGAAAGACGGCAGACAGACTGGGTAGAATGTATGGGTAGAATGTATGGGTAGAATGTATGGGTAGACTGTATGGGTAGACAGTATGGGTAGAATGTATGGGTAGACTGTATGGGTAGACTGTATGGGTAGAATGTATGGGTAGAATGTATGGGTAGAATGTATGGGTAGACTGTATGGGTATACAGTATGGGTAGTCTGTATGGGTAGACAGTATGGGTAGTCTGTATGGGTAGACAGTATGGGTAGACTGTATGGGTAGACTGTATGGGTAGAATGTATGGGTAGAATGTATGGGTAGAATGTATGGGTAGACTGTATGGGTAGACTGTATGGGTAGACAGTATGGGTAGACTGTATGGGTAGACAGTATGGGTAGAATGTATGGGTAGACTGTATGGGTAGAATGTATGGGTAGACTGTATGGGTAGACTGTATGGGTAGACTGTATGGGTAGACTGTATGGGTAGACTGTATGGGTAGAATGTATGGGTAGACTGTATGGGTAGAATGTATGGGTAGACTGTATGGGTAGACTGTATGGGTAGAATGTATGGGTAGACTGTATGGGTAGACAGTATGGGTAGAATGTATGGGTAGACTGTATGGGTAGACAGTATGGGTAGAATGTATGGGTAGAAAGTATGGGTGACTGTATGGGTAGACAGTATGGGTAGACAGTAGGCTGTGTGGGTAGGCTGTATGGGTAAGCCGTATGGCTAGACAGTATGGGTAGACAGTATGGGTAGACTGTATGGGTAGACAGTATGGGTAGAATGTATGGGTAGAATGTATGGGTAGAATGTATGGGTAGACTGTATGGGTAGACAGTATGGGTAGTCTGTATGGGTAGACAGTATGGGTAGTCTGTATGGGTAGACAGTATGGGTAGTCTGTATGGGTAGACTGTATGGGTAGACTGTATGGGTAGACAGTATGGGTAGACTGTGTGGGTAGGATTTGTGGGTAGACTGTATGGGTAGACAGTATGGGTAGACTGTATGGGTAGACTGTATTGGTACTGTATGGGTAGACAGTATGGGTAGTCTGTATGGGTAGACAGTATGGGTAGTCTGTATGGGTAGACTGTATGGGTAGACTGTATGGGTACTGTATGGGTAGACTGTATGGGTACTGTATGGGTAGACTGTATGGGTACTGTATGGGTACTGTATGGGTAGACTGTATGGGGAAACTGTATGGGTACTGTATGGGTAGACTGTATGGGTAGACTGTATGGGTACTGTATGGGTACTGTATGGGTAGACTGTATGGGTACTGTATGGGTACTGTATGGGTAGACTGTATGGGTAAACAGTATGGGTACTGTATGGGTACCGTATGGGTACTGTATGGGTAGACTGTATGGGTACTGTATTGGTAGACTGTATGGGTACTGTATGGGTAGACAGTATGGGTACTGTATGGGTAGACTGTATGGGTAGACTGTATGGGTAGTCTGTATGGGTAGACTGTATGTGTACTGTATGGGTACTGTATGGGTAGACTGTATGGGTACTGTATGGGTACTGTATGGGTACAGTATGGGTACTGTATGGGTAGACTGTATGGGTAAACAGTATGGCTACTGTATGGGTAGACAGTATGGGTACTGTATGGGTAGACAGTATGGGTACTGTATGGGTAGACTGTATGGGTACTGTATGGGTAGACTGTATGGGTACTGTATGGGTAGACAGTATGGGTACTGTATGGGTAGACTGTATGGGTAGACTGTATGGGTACTGTATGGGTAGACTGTATGGGTAAACAGTAAAAGCTTCCTGTTTCCATCCCAGCTGGTGTGATTGTTTTAATATTCTGTATTATTATTATGGGTACTGTATGGGTACTGTATGGGTAGACTGTATGGGTACTGTATGGGTACTGTATGGGTAGACTGTATGGGTAGACTGTATGGGTACTGTATGGGTAGACTGTATGGGTAGACTGTATGGGTACTGTATGGGTACTGTATGGGTACTGTATGGGTACTGTATGGGTAGACTGTATGGGTACTGTATGGGTACTGTATGGGTAGACTGTATGGGTACTGTATGGGTAGACTGTATGGGTAGTCTGTATGGGTAGACTGTATGGGTACTGTATGGGTAGACTGTATGGGTAGACTGTATGGGTAGACTGTATGGGGGTACTGTATGGGGTACTGTATGGGTAGACTGTATGGGTACTGTATGGGTACTGTATGGGTACTGTATGGGTACTGTATGGGTACTGTATGGGTAGACTGTATGGGTACTGTATGGGTAGACTGTATGGGTACTGTATGGGTAAACAGTATGGGTACTGTATGGGTAGACAGTATGGGTACTGTATGGGTAGACAGTATGGTAGTACTGTATGGGTAGACAGTATGGGTACTGTATGGGTAGAATGTATGGGTAGACAGTATGGGTAGTCTGTATAGGTAGACTGTATGGGTAGACAGTATGGGTAGACTGTATGGGTAGACTGTATGGGTAGACAGTATGGGTAGACTGTGTGGGTAGGATTTGTGGGTAGACTGTATGGGTAGACAGTATGGGTAGACTGTATGGGTAGACTGTATTGGTACTGTATGGGTAGACAGTATGGGTAGTCTGTATGGGTAGACAGTATGGGTACTGTATGGGTAGACTGTATGGGTACTGTATGGGTAGACTGTATGGGTACTGTATGGGTAGACTGTATGGGTACTGTATGGGTACTGTATGGGTAGACTGTATGGGTACTGTATGGGTAGACTGTATGGGTACTGTATGGGTAGACTGTATGGGTAAACAGTATGGGTACTGTATGGGTACTGTATGGGTACTGTATGGGTAGACTGTATGGGTACTGTATGGGTAGACTGTATGGGTACTGTATGGGTAGACAGTATGGGTACTGTATGGGTAGACTGTATGGGTAAACAGTATGGGTACTGTATGGGTACTGTATGGGTACTGTATGGGTAGACTGTATGGGTACTGTATGGGTAGACTGTATGGGTAAACAGTATGGGTACTGTATGGGTAGACAGTATGGGTACTGTATGGGTAGACAGTATGGGTACTGTATGGGTAGACAGTATGGGTACTGTATGGGTAGACTGTATGGGTACTGTATGGGTAGACTGTATGTGTACTGTATGGGTACTGTATGGGTAGACTGTATGGGTACTGTATGGGTACAGTATGGGTACTGTATGGGTAGACTGTATGGGTAAACAGTATGGCTACTGTATGGGTAGACAGTATGGGTACTGTATGGGTAGACAGTATGGGTACTGTATGGGTAGACTGTATGGGTACTGTATGGGTAGACTGTATGGGTACTGTATGGGTACTGTATGGGTAGACTGTATGGGTACTGTATGGGTAGACTGTATGGGTACTGTATGGGTAGACTGTATGGGTAGACTGTATGGGTACTGTATGGGTACTGTATGGGTAGACTGTATGGGTACTGTATGGGTAGACAGTATGGGTACTGTATGGGTACTGTATGGGTAGACTGTATGGGTACTGTATGGGTACTGTATGGGTAGACTGTATGGGTACTGTATGGGTAGACTGTATGGGTAGACTGTATGGGTACTGTATGGGTACTGTATGGGTAGACAGTATGGGTACTGTATGGGTAGACAGTATGGGTACTGTATGGGTACTGTATGGGTAGACAGTATGGGTAGTCTGTATGGGTAGACTGTATGGGTAGACTGTATGGGTAGACTGTATGGGTAGACTGTATGGGTACTGTATGGGTACTGTATGGGTAGACTGTATGGGTAAACAGTATGGGTACTGTATGGGTACTGTATGGGTAGACTGTATGGGTACTGTGTGGGTACTGTATGGGTATTGTATGGGTAGACTGTATGGGTACTGTATGGGTAGACTGTATGGGTACTGTATGGGTAGACTGTATGGGTACTGTATGGGTACTGTATGGGTAGACTGTATGGGTAGACTGTATGGGTACTGTATGGGTAGACTGTATGGGTACTGTATGGGTACTGTATGGGTAGACTGTATGGGTACTGTATGGGTACTGTATGGGTAGACTGTATGGGTACTGTATGGGTAGACAGTATGGGTACTGTATGGGTAGACTGTATGGGTACTGTATGGGTACTGTATGGGTACTGTATGGGTAGACTGTATGGGTACTGTATGGGTAGACTGTATGGGTAGACTGTATGGGTACTGTATGGGTACTGTATGGGTATTGTATGGGTAGACTGTATGGGTACTGTATGGGTATTGTATGGGTACTGTATGGGTATTGTATGGGTAGACTGTATGGGTACTGTGGGTAGACTGTATGGGTACTGTATGGGTAGACTGTATGGGTAGACTGTATGGGTACTGTATGGGTAGACTGTATGGGTAGACTGTATGGGTACTGTATGGGTAGACTGTATGGGTACTGTATGGGTACTGTATGGGTAGACTGTATGGGTAGACTGTGGGTACTGTATGGGTACTGTATGGGTAGACTGTATGGGTACTGTATGGGAGTGTATGGGTACTGTATGGGTAGACTGTATGGGTACTGTATGGGTACTGTATGGGTAGACTGTATGGGTACTGTATGGGTAGACTGTATGGGTACTGTATGGGTAGACAGTATGGGTACTGTATGGGTACTGTATGGGTAGACTGTATGGGTACTGTATGGGTAGACTGTGGGTACTGTATGGGTAGTGTATGGGTACTGTATGGGTACTGTATGGGTAGACTGTATGGGTACTGTATGGGTAGACTGTATGGGTACTGTGGGTAGACTGTATGGGTACTGTATGGGTAGACTGTATGGGTACTGTATGGGTAGACTGTATGGGTACTGTATGGGTAGACTGTATGGGTACTGTATGGGTAGTCTGTATGGGTAGACTGTATGGGTACTGTATGGGTAGACTGTGGGTACTGTATGGGTAGACTGTATGGGTACTGTATGGGTACAGTATGGGTAGTCTGTATGGGTACTGTATGGGTAGACTGTAGTGGGTACTGTATGGGTAGACTGTATGGGTGTGTAGACTGTATGGGTATGGGTAGACTGTATGGGTACTGTATGGGTAGACTGTATGGGTACTGTGTGGGTAGACTGTATGGGTACTGTATGGGTAGACTGTATGGGTAGACTGTATGGGTAAACAGTAGAAGCTTCCTGTTTCCATCCCAGCTGGTTGTTTTAATATTCTGTATTATTATTATGAGACAGTATGACAGGAAACCTGTGGTTAGTGGCCGTGTGGTCGTGTGAGTGTGTGTGTGTCCGTGAGTGTGTGTCCGTGAGTGAGTGTGTCGTGAGTGTGTCTGTGAGTGTGTGTCATGAGTGTGTCCGTGAGTGTGTGTGTCCGTGTGTGTGTGTATCATGAGTGTGTCGTGAGTGTGTGTCGTGAGTGTGTATCATGAGTGTGTGTCTGTGAGTGTGTGTCCGTGAGTGTGTGTCGTGAGTGTGTGTTGTGAGTGTGTGTCGTGAGTGTGTGTCCGTGAGTGTGTTGTGAGTGTGTTCGTGAGTGTGTGTCAATGAGTGTGTGTGTGTGTGTTGTGAGTGTGTGTCTATGAGTGTGTCGTGTGTGTCGTGAGTGTGTTCGTGAGTGTGTGTCCGTGTGTGTCGTGAGTGTGTGTCCGTGAGTGTGTGTCCGTGAGTGTGTGTCCGTGAGTGTGTGTCGTGAGTGTGTTCGTGAGTGTGTGTCGTGAGTGTGTGTCTGTGTGTGTGTGTCTGTGAGTGTGTGTCGTGAGTGTGTGTGTGTGTGTCATGAGTGTGTGCCAATGAGTGCGTCTGTGTGTGTGTGTCTGTGAGTGTGTGTCTGTGAGTGTGTGTCTGTGTGTGTGTGTCATGAGTGTGTGTCATGAGTGTGTGTCATGAGTGTGTCTGTGAGTGTGTGTCGTGAGTGTGTGTCATGAGTGTGTCGTGAGTGTGTGTCTGTGTGTGTCGTGAGTGTGTGTCGTGAGTGTGTGTCGTGAGTGTGTGTCGTGAGTGTGTGTCATGAGTGTGTCTGTGAGTATGTGTCGTGAGTGTGTGTCTGTGTGTGTCGTGAGTGTGTGTCGTGAGTGTGTGTCGTGAGTGTGTGTCCGTGACTGTGTGTCTGTGTTGTGAGTGTGTGTCTGTGAGTGTGTGTTGTGAGTGTGTGTCTATGAGTGTGTGTCTGTGTGTGTCGTGAATGTGTGTCATGAGTGTGTGTCCATGAGTGTGTGTCATGAGTGTGTGTGTGTGTCCATGAGTGTGTGTCTGTGTGTGTGTTGTGTGTCTGTGTCTGTCCCTGTCCTGGAGTGTGTGTCTGCGTGTGTGTGTCTGTGTCTGTCCCTATGTCACTGTCCTGGAGTGTGTGTCTGCGTGTGTGTGTGTCTGTCCCTATGTCACTGTCCTGGAGTGTGTGGGGAAAAGATTAGTACTGGACAGCCTGAGAGTTAAAACTACATTCTGATCTTCTGCCCAGAAAGGATAAAGATCTGATCTGATGGTTCCAAAGACCAATTAGTGGAAACAAATGAGAATTGGGCTCCTTGTGTAAATGTAGCCCTCCGGTCAACAGGACCAGGCTGAGTGACTATAGATCAGACTAGAGAAGACATGGCTATACACGGTCTAGTAACTGTATATCTATACCAGGTCTAGTAACTATAGATCAGACTAGTGAAGACATGGCTATACGAGGTCTAGTAACTGCATAGCTATACCAGGTCTAGTAACTGTATATCTATACCAGGTCTAGTAACTGCATATCTATACCAGGTCTAGTAACTGCATATCTATACCAGGTCTAGTAACTGCATATCGATACCAGGTCTAGTAACTGCATATCTTTACCAGGTCTAGTAACTATAGATCAGACTAGAGAAGACATGTCTATACCAGGTCTAGTAACTGTATATCTATACCAGGTCTAGTAACTGTAGATCAGACTAGAGAAGACATGTCTATACCAGGTCTAGTAACTGTATATCTATACCAGGTCTAGTAACTATAGATCAGACTAGAGAAGACATGTCTATACCAGGTCTAGTAACTGTATATCTATACCAGGTCTAGTAACTATAGATCAGACTAGAGAAGACATGGCTATACCAGGTCTAGTAACTAGTCAGACTATCTATACCAGGTCTAGTAACTGTATATCTATACCAGGTCTAGTAACTGTAGATCAGACTAGAGAAGACATGTCTATACCAGGTCTAATAAGTGTATATCTATACCCAGGTATCTACCAGGTCTAACTGTATATCTATACCAGGTCTAGTAACTATAGATCAGACTAGAGAAGACATGTCTATACCAGGTCTAGTAACTGTATATCTATACCAGGTCTAGTAACTATAGATCAGACTAGAGAAGACATGTCTATACCAGGTCTAGTAACTGTATATCTATACCAGGTCTAGTAACTATAGATCAGACTAGAGAAGACATGTCTATACCAGGTCTAGTAACTGTATATCTATACCAGGTCTAGTAACTATAGATCAGACTAGAGAAGACATGTCTATACCAGGTCTAGTAACTGTATATCTATACCAGGTCTAGTAACTATAGATCAGACTAGAGAAGACATGTCTATACCAGGTCTAGTAACTGTATATCTATACCAGGTCTAGTAACTATAGATCAGACTAGAGAAGACATGTCTATACCAGGTCTAGTAACTGTATATCTATACCAGGTCTAGTAACAGTATATCTATACCAGGTCTAGTAACTGTAGATCAGACTAGAGAAGACATGTCTATACCAGGTCTAGTAACTGTATAGCTATACCAGGTCTAGTAACTGTATATCTATACCAGGTCTAGTAACTGACATATCTATACCAGGTCTAGTAGCTGTATATCTATACCAGGTCTAGTAACTGTATATCTATACCAGGTCTAGTAACTGTATATCTATACCAGGTCTAGTAACTGTATATCTATACCAGGTCTAGTAACTGTATATCTATACCAGGTCTAGTAACTGTATATCTATACCAGGTCTAGTAACTGTATATCTATACCAGGTCTAGTAACTGTATATCTATACCAGGTCTAGTAACTGTATATCTATACCAGAAGAGATAGAACATGTCCAAAAGCCTGAGGAGTAGTAAAATTATAAAATGACCATATTTCTTAGTAACTATCCATTTCTAAGCTCTGAAGTGTCTAGTAACTGCGGTTTTCATTTGGGGGAAGAAAAAGTAGTTAAATTATCATATTTCTAGCCGTTTCTAAGCCCTCTGTGCTGTGTGATATAGTGGCCTGTGGCCGTTTACCAGGCTGTGTGATATGAACTGGGGGAGTGGCCTGTGGACGTTGTCTGAGGAGATTCTGTGGTGTCTGTTGTCTGAGGAGATTCTGTGGTGTCTGTTTTCTGAGGAGATTCTGTGGTGTCTGTTGTCTGAGGAGATTCTGTGGTGTCTGTTGTCTGACGAGATTCTGTGGTGTCTGTTGTCTGAGGAGATTCTGTGGTGTCTGTTTTCTGAGGAGATTCTGTGGTGTCTGTGGTCTGAGGAGATTCTGTGGTGTCTGTTGTCTGAGGAGATTCTGTGGTGTCTGTGGTCTGAGGAGATTCTGTGGTGTCTGTGGTCGAGGAGATTCTGTGGTGTCTGTTGTCTGAGGAGATTCTGTGGTGTCTGTTGTCTGAGGAGACAGGAGATTCTGTGGTGTCTGTTGTCTGAGGAGATTCTGTGGTGTCTGTGGTCTGAGGAGATTCTGTGGTGTCTGTTTTCTGAGGAGATTCTGTGGTGTCTGTTGTCTGAGGAGATTCTGTGGTGTCTGTGGTCTGAGGAGATTCTGTGGTGTCTGTGGTCTGAGGAGATTCTGTGGTGTCTGTGGTCTGAGGAGATTCTGTGGTGTCTGTTGTCTGACGAGATTCTGTGGTGTCTGTTGTCTGAGGAGATTCTGTGGTGTCTGTTTTCTGAGGAGATTCTGTGGTGTCTGTTGTCTGAGGAGATTCTGTGGTGTCTGTGGTCTGAGGAGATTCTGTGGTGTCTGTTGTCTGACGAGATTCTGTGGTGTCTGTTGTCTGAGGAGATTCTGTGGTGTCTGTTGTCTGAGGAGACAGGAGATTATGTGGTGTCTGTTGTAGAAGGAGATTCTGTGGTGTCTGTGGTCTGAGGAGATTCTGTGGTGTCTGTGGTCTGAGGAGATTCTGTGGTGTCTGTGGTCTGAGGAGATTCTGTGGTGTCTGTGGTCTGAGGAGATTCTGTGGTGTCTGTTGTCTGAGGAGATTCTGTGGTGTCTGTTGTCTGAGGAGATTCTGTGGTGTCTGTTGTCTGAGGAGATTCTGTTGTGTCTGTGGTCTGACGAGACAGGAGATTCTGTGGTGCCTGAGGAGTCAGGAGATTCTGTGGTGTCTGTGGTCTGAAGAGACAGGAGATTCTGTGGTGTCTGTTGTCTGAGGAGATTCTGTGGTGTCTGTTGTCTGAGGAGATTCTGTGGTGTCTGTTTTCTGAGGAGATTCTGTGGTGTCTGTTGTCTGAGGAGATTCTGTGGTGTC
Source organism: Oncorhynchus tshawytscha (assembly GCF_018296145.1). NCBI lineage: Eukaryota > Metazoa > Chordata > Actinopteri > Salmoniformes > Salmonidae > Oncorhynchus > Oncorhynchus tshawytscha. Next base: position 419,065 of record NW_024609789.1, read on the forward strand.
TGTGGTCTGAGGAGATTCTGTGGTGTCTGTTGTCTGACGAGATTCTGTGGTGTCTGTTGTCTGAGGAGATTCTGTGGTGTCTGTTGTCTGAGGAGACAGGAGATTCTGTGGTGTCTGTTGTCTGAAGGAGATTCTGTGGTGTCTGTGGTCTGAGGAGATTCTGTGGTGTCTGTGGTCTGAGGAGATTCTGTGGTGTCTGTGGTCTGAGGAGATTCTGTGGTGTCTGTGGTCTGAGGAGATTCTGTGGTGTCTGTGGTCTGAGGAGATTCTGTGGTGTCTGTGGTCTGAGGAGATTCTGTGGTGTCTGTTGTCTGAGGAGATTCTGTGGTGTCTGTTGTCTGAGGAGATTCTGTTGTGTCTGTGGTCTGACGAGACAGGAGATTCTGTGGTGCCTGAGGAGACAGGAGATTCTGTGGTGTCTGTGGTCTGAGGAGATTCTGTGGTGTCTGTGGTCTGAGGAGATTCTGTGGTGTCTGTGGTCTGAAGAGATGGGTGGTGTCTGTGGTCTGAAGAGATGGGTGGTGATGTTGGTCTGAAGAGATGGGTGGTGTGTTGGTCTCTGCAGCCCCCATGTGGCATAAAGGTGAACTGCGGTGGCACTTTTCTTGCGGACTGTTTCTGTGGACGTCTTTCGTTTACATCTTCGGTTAAAAGCGGCTTGACGATGCTCCTGCTGCCAACACACGGTTACAACACATCAAGCTCCCGCCGGCACGCCAACTCAACACGGTTACAACACATCAAGCCTGCACGCCAACTCAACACGGTTACAACACATCAAGCCCCGCCGGCACGCCAACTCAACACGACTCGGGAAGTGGATCATTGTTTTGTTCCTGTAGCAGTAATGTGACGGTTCAACTGTTAAAAACAGACTGATCCTCAGAGTCCGTTCATAGTTAAAAACAGACTGATCCTCAGAGTCCATTCCTAGTTAAAAACAGTGATGGAATTTAAGGACTTTGGGCAATGGCCAGCCAGGCTAGTAGACCACAATTAATACTAGCCTGGTCTAAACAGCACTATCCCCTGGCTAGTAGACCTCAATTAATACTAGCCTGGTCTAAACAGTACTATTTTAGGCTAGTAGACCTCAATTAATACTAGCCTGGTCTAAACAGCACTATCCCCAGGCTAGTAGACCTCAATTAATAATAGCCTGGTCTCAACAGTAAAGAGAAAACATTCAAAAACTGTTCATAGTTAAAAGCTTGGTTTGTTTAATGCCAGAATCATTATTTTACATTTTAAACAATTCAATGGTTTTGCATTTCTTTTTTTTTTTTACAAGTTTTTTAAATTTATTTTTTACAATATGTACCACATGTATGTCTGCATCATACAACAGCAGAACCTAGTTGTCATAATGTATATACACTGTAGATAAGAGGACTTGGGGTTAAAGGTTAGAGAGAGGAGACAGGAAGAGCTATTGGGGTGGAGGCTTTATAAAACAAAACACAAATACACATGAATCCAGTCAGGATTGTTCTCAACGAACACACACACACACAGGCAGACACACACACAGGCAGACACACACACACACACACACACACACACACACACACACACACACACACACACACACACACCAGAACTTCCCGCTGTGCCAGAGATAGCAGCTTCCTCAAAAGGCAAAGACAAGTCACACACACACTTAGTGGCAGTTCTGTCCAACACACACACAGAGAGGAGGGAGACAAGAGCCACAGTCGCTTGAGAGGTGAGGGGCTACTATACAGGAACGCTTCTAGGCCTCAGGACCCCAACACACCTCTAGTAACAGGAGGGGGAGGGGCTACTATACAGGAACGCTTCTAGGCCTCAGGACCCCAACACACCTCTAGTAACAGGAGGGGGGGAGGGGCTAACAGGAGGGGGGGAGGGGCTGCACTATACAGGAACGCTTCTAGGCCTCAGGACCCCAACACACCTCTAGTAACCAGGAGGGGGCAGGTATGTCCCACCACTCAGAACACATGGCCAACAGTTTCATCCCAGTGGTCTAGACAGGCTGCTGGTGAGCTACCAGTCTGTTTGTGCTATCATTCCAAGTCGTTGTCATGCCAACCACGAGGAAAGGCGGGAACACAGGAAGGAGGGATGACAGAGAGGGGATAAGTGGCTTTTTAATCATTTACATTTTTCTCTCTTTTTTTTTTAAACAACAGAGGGGAGGTGCCAGGTTGGGAGGGTTTGATTGGCCGGCCTGGTGGACGAGTCATCATCCAATCAGTTCGGCCGCGACAGCAAAGTAGAAATATCTAGTGTGCGTGGCGTGTGTAATTTGTGTGTGTGTGTGTGTGTGTGTGTGTGTGTGTGTGTGAAACGTGCCTTGAGCGTGTGTGCGTGTGTGAGCGTGTGTGTGTCGTCGATGTGCGTGTGTGATATCCAGGGACACTCAGAGCATCCGGTTGCGTTTATGGGTGGGCGAGTCTGTGATGACGTCACTGCACTGGGCAGACGCCCTCTTCCTATTGGCTGCAGCGGTTGCCGCGGCGTTCTCCAAATGGAGCGCCATCTCCTCGGCGATGAAGGTGTTCAGGTCGACGTCGTGGAGACCGTTCCACGGTTACGACCCGGCTGCGGAGTGACGGGGCTGTCGCGTGTTAGGTGCGTCGGAGAGCCAGGGGCACCGGAACGAACGGATATACTGGCCATCGCCCCACTCAGGCCTGGAGGGGAATTACAACAATATTAGTATTGATAATATTAGTATACAGGTGTGACAGAGACACTCAGGCCTGGAGGGGAATTACAACAATATTAGTATTGATAATATTAGTATACAGGTGTGACAGAGACACTCAGGCCTGGAGGGGAATTACAACAATATTAGTATTGATAATATTAGTATATCGCCCCACTCAGGCCTGGAGGGGAATTACAACACAGGTGTCAGTAAGAACAAATAAAATCAAGCAGTACATATATATATATATGTGTGTGAGTGAGTGAGTGAGTGAGTGAGTGAGTGAGTGAGTGAGTGAGTGAGTGAGTGAGTGAGTGAGTGAGTGAGGATAGAATCCAAATTGAATGTAATTAATCAGTTCCGTGGTTGCCATGGACATTGTTTTAAGCATATATATTTTAAATGACGTCTTGACTGTTCTGGGCTAATGGCCAGTCAGTTTGTTTGTCTTGGCTAGGTAGTTAGCTAGCTGGACTAATGGCCAGTCAGTCAGTGTTTGGCTAGGTAGCTAGCTGGACTAATGGCCAGTCAGTCAGTGTTTGGCTAGGTAGCTAGCTGGACTAATGGCCAGTCAGTGTTTGGTTAGGTAGCTAGCTGGACTAATGGCCAGTCAGTGTTTGGTTAGGTAGCTAGCTGGACTAATGGCCAGTCAGTGGTTGGTTAGGTAGCTCGCTGGACTAATGGCCAGTCAGTGTTTGGTTAGGTAGCTAGCTGGACTAATGGCCAGTCAGTGGTTGGTTAGGTAGCTAGCTGGACTAATGGCCAGTCAGTGGTTGGTTAGGTAGTTCGCTGGACTAATGGCCAGTCAGTGTTTGGTTAGGTAGCTAGCTGGACTAATGGCCAGTCAGTGGTTGGTTAGGTAGCTCGCTGGACTAATGGCCAGTCAGTGTTTGGTTAGGTAGCTCGCTGGACTAATGGCCAGTCAGTGTTTGGTTAGGTAGCTAGCTGGACTAATGGCCAGTCAGTGGTTGGTTAGGTAGTTCGCTGGACTAATGGCCAGTCAGTGTTTGGCTAGGTAGCTAGCTAGCTGGACTAATGGCCAGTCAGTGTTTGGTTAGGTAGCTAGCTGGACTAATGGCCAGTCAGTGTTTGGTTAGGTAGCTAGCTGGACTAATGGCCAGTCAGTGTTTGGTTAGGTAGCTAGCTGGACTAATGGCCAGTCAGTGTTTGGTTAGGTAGCTAGCTGGACTAATGGCCAGTCAGTATTTGGCTAGGTAGCTAGCTGGACTAATGGCCAGTTAGTGTTTGGTTAGGTAGCTAGCTGGACTAATGGCCAGTCAGTGTTTGGTTAGGTAGCTAGCTGGACTAATGGCCAGTCAGTGGTTGGTTAGGTAGCTCGCTGGACTAATGGCCAGTCAGTGGTTGGTTAGGTAGCTAGCTGGACTAATGGCCAGTCAGTGGTTGGTTAGGTAGCTAGCTGGACTAATGGCCAGTCAGTGTTTGGTTAGGTAGCTAGCTGGACTAATGGCCAGTCAGTGTTTGGTCTCACCGCGCGCGTCCGTCTGTCTCACCGCGCGCGTCCGTCTGTCTCACCGCGCGCGTCCGTCTGTCTCACCGCGCGCGTCCGTCTGTCTCACCGCGCGCGTCCGTCTGTCTCACCGCGCGCGTCCGTCTGTCTCACCGCGCGCGTCCGTCTGTCTCACCGCGCGCGTCCGTCTGTCTCACCGCGCGCGTCCGTCTGTCTCACCGCGCAGTGTGCGCGTCCGTCTGTCTCACCGCGCAGTGTGCGCGTCCGTCTGTCTCACCGCGCAGTGTGCGCGTCCGTCTGTCTCACCGCGCAGTGTGCGCGTCCGTCTGTCTCACCGCGCAGTGTGCGCGTCCGTCTGTCTCACCGCGCAGTGTGCGCGTCCGTCTGTCTCACCGCGCAGTGTGCGCGTCCGTCTGTCTCACCGCGCAGTGTGCGCGTCCGTCTGTCTCACCGTGCAGTGTGCGCGTCCGTCTGTCTCACCGTGCAGTGTGCGCGTCTGTCTGTCTCACCGTGCAGTGTGCGCGTCTGTCTGTCTCACCGTGCAGTGTGCGCGTCTGTCTGTCTCACCGTGCAGTGTGCGCGTCTGTCTGTCTCACCGTGCAGTGTGCGCGTCTGTCTGTCTCACCGTGCAGTGTGCGCGTCTGTCTGTCTCACCGTGCAGTGTGCGCGTCTGTCTGTCTCACCGTGCAGTGTGCGCGTCTGTCTGTCTCACCGTGCAGTGTGCGCGTCTGTCTGTCTCACCGTGCAGTGTGCGCGTCTGTCTGTCTCACCGTGCAGTGTGCGCGTCTGTCTGTCTCACCGTGCAGTGTGCGTCTGTCTGTCTCACCGTGCAGTGTGCGCGTCTGTCTGTCTCACCGTGCAGTGTGCGCGTCTGTCTGTCTCACCCTGCAGTGTGCGCGTCTGTCTGTCTCACCGTGCAGTGTGCGCGTCTGTCTGTCTCACCGTGCAGTGTGCGCGTCTGTCTGTCTCACCGTGCAGTGCGCGTCTGTCTGTCTCACCGTGCAGTGTGCGCGTCTGTCTGTCTCACCGTGCGCGTCTGTCTGTCTCACCGTGCAGTGTGCGCGTCTGTCTGTCTCACCGTGCAGTGTGTGAGTCTGTCTGTCTCACCGTGCAGTGTGCGCGTCTGTCTGTCTCACCGTGCAGTGCGATGGCCTCTCTGAAGGGCTGCAGGTCAGCCTCGACAGACGACCCGCTCTCCGTGGACGGCGGCCTGCCGGGTGACATCACAGAGAGGGCGTGGCCGTGTTTGGGTGTCTGTGCGTCGCGACGGGGTTGCGTGGGGCGGCGCCTTGCCACACAAAAAGCTGATGAGGTCCTCCCTCCTGATGTTTCTCCTCCTCTTCTTTACCCAGGCCAGCATGTCTTTGTTACGACGCTGGTACGCCCGCTGGACCCCCAACTCATAGCTCCGCTGGTGGGACTCTAGTGACTCTGTGAGGGGGGAGAGAGGGAGAGAGAGGGTGAGAGGTTGGATTGGGGGACAGGTTTCACGTCTTTATTACGACCCTGGTACGCCCGCTGGACCCCCAACTCATAGCTCCGCTGGTGGGACTCTAGTGACTCTGTGAGGGGGGGGAGAGGGAGAGAGAGGGTGAGAGGTTGGATTGGGGGACAGGTTTCACGTCTTTATTACGACCCTGGTACGCCCGCTGGACCCCCAACTCATAGCTCCGCTGGTGGGACTCTAGTGACTCTGTGAGGGGGGGAGAGGGAGAGAGAGGGTGAGAAACAAGCTGTGTGTTACAGACTATGAAGACCAGTCAGTCAGTCAGTAGCAGTGTCCATAGCAGACGAGCAGCAGCACAGAAGAGATAAATCAAATCATTTACCACATTAACATTACAGGTAGCATTAGCCTCCAAGACATTTACATAATGACTTACTGCGCTAATAGCAGGTAGCATTAGCCTCCAAGACATTTACATAATGACTTACTGCGCTAATAGCAGGTAGCATTAGCCTCCAAGACATTTACATAATGACTTACTGCGCTAATAGCAGGTAGCATTAATAGCAGGTAGCATTAGCCTCCAAGACGTTTACATAATGACTTACTGCGCTAATAGCAGGTAGCATTAATAGCAGGTAGCATTAGCCTCCAAGACATTTACATAATGACTTACTGCGCTAATAGCAGGTAGCATTAGCCTCCAAGACATTTACATAATGACTTACTGCGCTAATAGCAGGTAGCATTAGCCTCCAAGACATTTACATAATGACTTACTGCGCTAATAGCAGGTAGCATTAATAGCAGGTAGAATTAGCCTCCAAGACATTTACATAATGACTTACTGCGCTAATAGCTGGTAGAATTAACAGCAGGTAGAATTAATAGCGGGAAGCATTAGTCTCCAAGACGTTTACATAATGACTTACTGCGCTAATAGCAGGTAGAATTAATAGCTGGTAGCATTAGTCTCCAAGACATTTACATAATGATTTACTGCGCTAATAGCTGGTAGCATTAGACTCCAAGACATTTCCAAAATGACTGCAGTAATAGCATTGAAACTGAGCTCAATAGAAACAACCCCCCTCACCCACATGCATCCATACAGGGTTGTATTTAACAGTGAGCTCAATAGAAACACCCCCTCACCCACATGCATCCATACAGGGTTGTATTTAACAGTGAGCTCAATAGAAACAACCCCCCTCACCCACATGCATCCATACAGGGTTGTATTTAACAGTGAGCTCAATAGAAACAACCCCCCCTCACCCACATGCATCCATACAGGGTTGTATTTAACAGTGCACAACGGAAAACAAAAACATGCATTTTCTATTGGACAGGTTCCCCACATCGGAACGTTCTCTTCCATTTCCTCCTTAGTGAACAGGACCCTGGTGGTCTAGCTACAGCCCGGAGTATGGGTGTGTGGCTAGGGAAGAGAGGAGGGGAAGGGTTGGGTGGTAGACTGTGTTGTCGTTCATCCGAGTGTCCCCCCCAGGGAAACCCTAGCCTGGTAAAAACACAGACACTCAGTGTGTCACACAGCCACAAGACAAAAACACACAATAAAGCTAATTAAACTCAGCATTTAGTTACCTTTGTATAGGTTGGTGACGGCAGTAGCTGCGTTCTGGAAGGGAACCCAGAGAGACAGACCCTGCTGTTGACAAACTCTGTCTGAACACACACACACACACAAGGAAAATGTTAACAACCGGAGCAACCTGACATTCACAAAACCAATAAATGCCATTAATTCCATGCTTGTGTCCAACATACGACATGGTCTGGCAAGACTGCGACTTTTTTTTCCCCCAGGCCCGTATAACTTTGAATAGACAACTTTCTCTACTTTGACCCTTCAACTTGGCTAAGCAACGCCATTTTGTCTGACTGAGCTGCATCAGTCCGACTTCACTGTGTTTATATGCCTTAAGACCAAACCTATGGCAAAGAAACCAAGCGACAGTTATCTAGTTAGCTGAACACTGGCTTGGGCCCCCAAAAAAACGAGCACAACTAATCTAGTTATCATAGCATAGAGGTTGTTTCACTAGAGACGTGGATGTAGAATACACCCTCAATATTGTGATAAACTAGTAGAATAACAACTATACACTAAGTCGGATAGATAACATTAGTCATAATCCAATCGCCATTTTGTCCTAGTAACGCATTGATCAGCGTTATAATAATTCATCTCGTCGTTTTTAAATTGATTGACCAGACAAGGTGAATGGTCAAGTGTTGTGAATGTGCCAAGAGGACCGAGTGTCAGACAAAAACAGAAACAGCTTGGTGGTGGTTAATAATAATAATAATAATAATAATAAAATAGTTATTTTCAACACAACTCCTCCCTGCGCTTCGCCATTTTGTTCTGCGTTACGGTCAGACTGCAAAGTTAACACGAGACAAAAATGGTCAAAACTCGACATTAATAAAATGATTAAACAAAGAAATGCAAATCAAATGACTTGAACGATGTAAAGAGGTCAAAATATAATATATCTATGATATCTTTAGTTAGTTCCCGAGCTACAGCTACAGTACTGTTCCTGGACCTGACAACTAGATAACTCAGCAGGGGGGTTATAAGATGACAATCTGTACATTATTCTTACACAATGTTAGTTACAAATGTAGCTAATATATAAAACTAATAAGACTACAAGTAGGGTCTCAAATGGTTGCCAAAACAAAACAAAAACAGCAAACTAGATCGCCTTTGTTTGCCTTGCCACTCGACTCTATCTGATAGCTTTTTTAATTCTAATTGTCAGCTATCTTAATTAGCTAATACTAGTTGTTTAATGAAGTATTATTCCGGACCTTTGTATAGCTGTGCGACCGCAGTGGCTGAATTTTGGAAAAGATGCCATAGTTTTTGCTGACTTTGCTCCGACTCGTCGTCGCTCGGCTCCTGTCGCTCCGCTTCGGCCAAACACTGCCGCTCCCATTTGGAGAACCAATGTTCGGGACCGTGCTCCTGGATCTCCGCTTCGCCCTCCTTCTCCTTCTTCTCCTCCATAATAAATCGCAATTAAGCGTCTATTACGTTACGGTTTATTATAGGTGGGTACCCCCCCCACCACCCTCCCGTTTTTTTGTAAACTTCCTTATAGATGTGAATACTAATCGGATGGATTAGTAACTAGCCGTAGAAACGCTAAAAAAATAAAATAATTAAAAAGCCCAGCTGTTGTTGAAGTTAGATCCGCATTGTGAAAACATCGGGTGTCTAAACGCAGGTCGCCCCGGTACTAAACAAACTGAAGGAGTCGTCGACTGAGAAAATCTCTTTAAAAAAAAAAAACACACATGTCAACATGCTTGTTCACTGAAACCCCGCCTTTTCTCTCACCATGCTTAAACACGATTGGCCTGCAGTGGTTGCTTTAGGGCGTGGTTCTGCGAATTGTTCTCAAGTCTTCATTGGATGTAAAAGGGAAGAGCTACGTCATAGAACAACAATGTTGATCCCGCCCCCCTCCTCCTCCTCCTTTGACTGTCAAACGGTGTCTGTCCAGAGGGAGCCGTGTTATCAGGTTCCTTGTGGATGGCCTTACCCTCATGCAAGTTGACGTTTAACACGGTTAAGGATATGCTCAGGGTTGTTAGGGTTTAGTGTATGGACGTCCCAAAGATCTCGGATAACTATCCGCGCGGATGGAAGTTTACAAACTATATTATTTAGCCTCAAATTCTGGCCTACAGTCAGAAAGTAGCCCAATAATTAAAACATGTAAAATAAATGACCCCCTTTAGTAGACCAGCCAACCTGGACAAAGTGATTTTTTTTTGTGTTTGCTTGTTACAGCTCGTCATCCATGCTAGATCAAACAATAATGTTAGATCCATAAAGTTAGGCTAGATAACAGCTTACATTTAGATTTTTAAGGCAATTTTAAAAGGGGTTTCAAAGGTCAAATCTGGTTAAAATGGCCATATTTTTATAGATTTTAAAAATTTAACTAGGCAAGTCAGTTAAGAACAAATTCTTATTTTAAATGACATCCTCGGAACTGCCCTGTTCAGGGGCAGAACGACAGATTTGTACCTTGTCAGCCCGGGGATTCAATCTAGCAACCTTTCGGTTACTAGTCCAATGCTCTAACCACTAGGCTACCTGCCACCCCGCCATAATGGAAATAGTCATCAGGAACTCGGAGTATATATATATATATATTTTTTTTTAAATATAAAGTACCAGTCAAAAGTTTGGACCTACTCATTCAAAGGTTTTTCTTTATTTTTACATTTAGTAACCAAAAAAAGTGTTGAAACAAATCAAATACATTTTATCATTTAGATTCTTCAAAGTTGCCATCCTTTGCCTTGATGACAGCTTTGCATATATATATATATATATATATATATATAAATATGTATATAAATACGTAAATATATTTATATATATATATATGTATATATATGTACAGTGTGGCAAAAAAGTATTTAGTCAGCCACCAATTGTGCAAGTTCTCCCACTTAAAAAGATGAGAGAGGCCTGTAATTTTCATCATAGGTACACTTCAACTATGACAGACAAAATGAGAAAGAAAATCACATCGTAGGATTTTTTATGAATTTATTTCCAAATTATGGTGGAAAATAAGTATTTGGTCAATAACAAAAGTTTAACTCAATACTTTGTTATATACCCTTTGTTGGCAATCACAGATGTCTACAGATGTCTACATCTACTACTGTTCAATCTCAGACACTGACCACACTTTAGCTAGTTAGCATTTGAACTGTATGAAAGGGTAAATTAATGCATCCATCCCATAGTCTAAGCGTTTTAGACTTTAGCTAGCTAGTTAGCATAACAACTGTATGAAAGGGTAAATTAATGCATCCATCCCATAATCTAAGTGTTTTAGACTTTAGCTAGCTAGTTAGCATAACAACTGTATGAAAGGGTACATTAATGCATCCATCCCATAATCTAAGCGTTTTAGACTTTAGCTAGTTAGCAGAGCAGTAGATGAAAACATAACGTTGTATTCCTTAGCCTAGATAACTGTTTGTACAGTATGTTGACTTGGGCATCTACTTCAGACCTCATTGATTTGGTCAAGGATGTGCATAAGAGCCTTGAAAAGGGGAGAAGACCACTATCAGTCTGGCCATGTGGAGAAGACCACTATCAGTCTGGCCATGTGGATAAGACCACTATCAGTCTGGCCATGTAGAGAAGATTACACCTGTGTAATGATCATGATGTTATTGTCCCCAGCGGAAGGTGCACCTGTGTAATGATCATGCTGTTATTGTCCCCAGCAGAAGGTGCACCTGTGTAATGATCATGCTGTTATTGTCCCCAGCAGAAGGTGCACCTGTGTAATGATCATGCTGTTATTGTCCCCAGCGGAAGGTGCACCTGTGTAATGATCATGCTGTTTAATCAGTTTATTGATATACCACACCTGTCAGATGGATGGATAATCTTGACAAATGAGAAATAGTCACTAACAGGTGATGGAAACAAATTTGTGCACAATTTTTTTTTGAGAAATATGGAACATTTCTGGAATATATATTTTTTCAGCTCATGAAACATTGGACCAACACTTAACATATTTTCTGTTCAGTATAGTTTATGACAAGAGACAAAATCTTCAAAGGAACAGTATTTATTTATTCTGAGTGGTACATGCCCTCACACAGTCTGGATCTGTAGGCTCCTTCCCACTATTATGATTGATATGGCAAGTGGTAAAAAATCCAAAGTTATGAATTAAAAGTTTATGGGAAACAAACTGTCTATAATGTGGGGGACAGATGACAAAGAGGAGGGGATCCTGGGTGCCCTTCACCAGGCGGTCTGGGGTCCTGGGTGAAATTCACCAGACGGTCTGGGATCCTGGGTGAAATTCACCAGACGGTCCGGGATCCTGGGTGCCCCTCACCAGACGGTCTGGGTGCCTCACCGGACGGTCTGGGATCCTGGGTGCCTCACCGAACGGTCTGGGATCCTGGGTGCCCCTCACCGAACGGTCTGGGATCCTGGGTGCTTCAGCGGACGGTCCGGGATCCTGGGTGCCTCAACGGATGGTCTGGGATCCTGGGTGCCCCTCATCGAACGGTCTGGGATCCTGGGTGCCTCACCGGATGGTCTGGGATCCTGGGTGCCTCACCGGATGGTCTGGGATCCTGGGTGCCCCTCACCGAACGGTCTGGGATCCTGGGTGCCTCAACGGATGGTCTGGGATCCTGGGTGCCCCTCACCAAACGGTCTGGGATCCTGGGTGCCTCACCGGATGGTCTGGGATCCTGGGTGCCCCTCACCAGATGGTCTGGGATCCTGGGTGCCTCACCGGATGGTCTGGGATCCTGGGTGCCTCACCGGATGGTCTGGGATCCTGGGTGCCCCTCACCCAGACGGTCTGGGATCCTGGGTGCCCCTCACCAAACGGTCTGGGATCCTGGGTGCCTCACCGGATGGTCTGGGATCCTGGGTGCCCCTCACCAGACGGTCTGGGATCCTGGGTGCCCCTCACCAAACGGTCTGGGATCCTGGGTGCCCCTCACCAGACGGTCTGGGATCCTGGGTGCCCTCACCGAACGGTCTGGGATCCTGGGTGCCTCACCGGATGGTCTGGGATCCTGGGTGCCCCTCACCGAACGGTCTGGGATCCTGGGTGCCTCACCGGATGGTCTGGGATCCTGGGTGCCCCTCACCGAACGGTCTGGGATCCTGGGTGCCTCACCGGATGGTCTGGGATCCTGGGTGCCTCACCGGATGGTCTGGGATCCTGGGTGCCCCTCACCGAACGGTCTGGGATCCTGGGTGCCTCAACGGATGGTCTGGGATCCTGCCCCTCACCAAATGGGATCCTGGGTGGGATGGTCTGGGATCCTGGGTGCCCCTCACCAGATGGTCTGGGATCCTGGGTGCCTCACCGGATGGTCTGGGATCCTGGGTGCCTCACCGGATGGTCTGGGATCCTGGGTGCCCCTCACCAGACGGTCTGGGATCCTGGGTGCCCCTCACCAAACGGTCTGGGATCCTGGGTGCCTCACCGGATGGTCTGGGATCCTGGGTGCCCCTCACCAGACGGTCTGGGATCCTGGGTGCCCTCACCAAACGGTCTGGGATCCTGGGTGCCCCTCACCAGACGGTCTGGGATCCTGGGTGCCCCTCACCGAACGGTCTGGGATCCTGGGTGCCTCACCGGATGGTCTGGGATCCTGGGTGCCCCTCACCGAACGGTCTGGGATCCTGGGTGCCTCACCGGATGGTCTGGGATCCTGGGTGCCCCTCACCGAACGGTCTGGGATCCTGGGTGCCCCTCACCAAACGGTCTGGGATCCTGGGTGCCCCTCACCAAACGGTCTGGGATCCTGGGTGCCTCACCGGATGGTCTGGGATCCTGGGTGCCCCTCACCAGATGGTCTGGGATCCTGGGTGCCTCACCGGATGGTCTGGGATCCTGGGTGCCCCTCACCAAACGGTCTGGGATCTGGGATCCTGGGTGCCTCACCGGATGGTCTGGTGGTGGAGGTCAAGTGTTCCTATGGTGCCTAAAAGGGACCTGACCATTGAAGAGGAGGTCGAATGATTTCTATATCCAAGCGGAGGGAAGGTCTTACTGCCTCTGTGACGACCATCCTTCCTGGCACCAGGTCCAAGTCCAAGGTCAGTTCCACATCACCGGAAGGGACACCTGCTTCTTCGTTATCGTGGACCACCACAGCCTCCCGTCCAGCGTGACGACCTCTGGCACACTCATATTGCTGGACTAGAGAAGTGTTTCAAGGACCACATGCTCCCAAAGGCAGCACTGCAACAGTGAACTGTAGATTTATTGTAAATAGGTTTTACAACAGTGAACTGTAGATTTATTGTAAATAGGTTTTACAACAGTGAACTGTAGATTTATTGTAAATAGGTCTTACAACAGTGAACTGTAGATTTATTGTAAATAGGTTTTACAACAGTGAACTGTAGATTTATTGTAAATAGGTTTTACAACAGTGAACTGTAGATTTATTTAAATAGGTTTTACAACAGTGAACTGTAGATTTATTGTAAATAGGTCTTACAACAGTGAACTGTAGATTTATTGTAAATAGGTCTTACAACAGTGAACTGTAGATTTATTGTAAATAGGTCTTACAACAGTGAACTGTAGATTTATTGTAAATAGGTCTTACAACAGTGAACTGTAGATTTATTGTAAATAGGTTTTACAACAGTGAACTGTAGATTTATTGTAAATAGGTTTTACAACAGTGAACTGTAGATTTATTGTAAATAGGTTTTACAACAGTGAACTGTAGATTTATTGTAAATAGGTTTTACAACAGTGAACTGTAGATTTATTGTAAATAGGTTTTACAACAGTGAACTGTAGATTTATTGTAAATAGGTTTTACAACAGTGAACTGTAGATTTATTGTAAATAGGTTTTACAACAGTGAACTGTAGATTTATTGTAAATGGTTTTTAAACACTGTCACTGGATCATCATTCTCGTCACGGGCCTCGTCATCCTGTCAGTACCTGCTTTCAGGGAAGACGATGGTCCAAAAATATTCCACATAGTTCATACACACACGAGACTCCCAGAATAATTTATATTACACACACTAGACTCCCAGAATAATGTATATTACACACACTAGACTCCCAGAATAATGTATATTACACACACTAGACTCCCAGAATAATGTATATTACACACACTAGACTCCCAGAATAATGTATATTACACTCACTAGACTCCCAGAATAATGTATATTACACACATGAGACTCCCAGAATAATGTATATTACACACATGAGACTCCCAGAATAATTTATATTACACACACTAGACTCCCAGAATAATTTATATTACACACACTAGACTCCCAGAATAATGTATATTACACACACTAGACTCCCAGAATAATTTATATTACACACACTAGACTCCCAGAATAATTTATATTACACACACTAGACTCCCAGAATAATGTATATTACACACACTAGACTCCCAGAATAACCAAGGTACCTAACTAACTAGCCAACCAAGGTACCTAACTAACTAGCCAACCAAGGTACCTAACTAACTAGCCAACCAAGGTACCTAACTAACTAGCCAACCAAGGTACCTAACTTACTAGCCAACCAAGGTACCTAACTTACTAGCCAACCAAGGTACCTAACTAACTAGCCAACCTTAGCTAATGTAGCCAACTAGCCAACCAAGGTACCTAACTAACTAGCCAACCAAGGTACCTAACTAACTAGCCAACCAAGGTACCTAACTAACTAGCCAACCAAGGTACCTAACTAACTAGCCAACCTTAGCTAATGTAGCCAACTAGCCAACCAAGGTACCTAACTAACTAGCCAACCAAGGTACCTAACTAACTAGCCAACCAAGGTACCTAACTAACTAGCCAACCAAGGTACCTAACTTACTAGCCAACCAAGGTACCTAACTTACTAGCCAACCAAGGTACCTAACTTACTAGCCAACCAAGGTACCTAACTAACTAGCCAACCTTAGCTAATGTAGCCAACTAGCCAACCAAGGTACCTAACTAACTAGCCAACCAAGGTACCTAACTAACTAGCCAACCTTAGCTAATGTAGCCAACTAGCCAACCAAGGTACCTAACTAACTAGCCAACCAAGGTACCTAACTAACTAGCCAACCAAGGTACCTAACTAACTAGCCAACCAAGGTACCTAACTAACTAGCCAACCAAGGTACCTAACTAACTAGCCAACCAAGGTACCTAACTAACTAGCCAACCTTAACTAATGTAGCCAACTAGCCAACCAAGGTACCTAACTAACTAGCCAACCAAGGTACCTAACTAACTAGCCAACCAAGGTACCTAACTAACTAGCCAACCAAGGTACCTAACTAACTAGCCAACCTTAGCTAATGTAGCCAACTAGCCAACCAAGGTACCTAACTAACTAGCCAACCAAGGTACCTAACTAACTAGCCAACCAAGGTACCTAACTAACTAGCCAACCAAGGTACCTAACTAACTAGCCAACCAAGGTACCTAACTAACTAGCCAACCAAGGTACCTAACTAACTAGCCAACCAAGGTACCTAACTAACTAGCCAACCAAGGTACCTAACTTACTAGCCAACCAAGGTACCTAACTAACTAGCCAACCTTAGCTAATGTAGCCAACTAGCCAACCATGGTATCTATAACTAGCTAGCCAACCATGGTACCTAACCCACCAGGCAATATTTAGCTAAGCTAGTTAGTTAACATTAGCTTACCGTTCGTGCAGTCAAACCTTTTCTAAGCGGCGACACGCTAGCTAACCAACTGTCATTGCCATGGTTCCCGGACTAACGTAAAGCGGGCGTGTCTGACTCCACACAGAACAGCGGCGACACGCTAGCTAACCAACTGTCATTGCCATGGTTAACCGGGCGGACTAACGCTAAAGCGGGCGTGTCTGACTCCACACAGAACAGCGGCGACACGCTAGCTAACCAACTGTCATTGCCATGGTTCCCGGACTAACGTAAAGCGGGCGTGTCTGACTCCACACAGAACAGTGGTGTCACTGCAGCTGGAACAACGTCCCCTCTATCTGCTCTACTGTAACGACCCTGGGGGGTCTCTCTCTCCCTCTCCACCCTGGGGGGTCTCTCTCTCTCTCTCCACCCTGGGGGGGGGTTGGGGTTATAAGAGCGGATATCGACTGTGCCGCTTATAGCGCGCGCTGGACTTTCGGCCAAGAAAGGTCGAGGGTTCGAGTCCTGCTTCCCTGCCTGTTTCATTACACTGGTGTCAGAAGTGTGATCGGACCCTTGCAGCCACGACAGTGCGCGTGCTTGGCCGGTGAGAGTGTGTGTGTGTGCGCGCGCGCGCGCGTTCCTGTAAAAAGACGTAGGGTTCGCAAGCCAGCGCGAGGACGCGCTCTATGAAAAAGGAGGGATGAGTGTAACGACCCCTGGGGTTTAATTAATAAGGGCCAGAAGGTCCACGGTTCGAGACCTGCATCATTACAATACGAACGGTGAGTCAGCATTAACCAGCTAGATAAATATCCCTTCCCTGGTGGGCTACTGGTAGCTAGCATGTCACCACATTAAAAGTTACACAAATTACTTTTATTATTTTATGTATAAAATGCACATGTGTACTTATTGGGTCATTTGTAAAAATAATAAACAAAAATACACATGAGAAATACACAATGTCAATTACTTACACGAGTAAAGAAAAGAGGCTATAATATGTACTTGCTAGGAGGTTACTTGATACTTGTTGATGAGAGTTTGCATGGAGAAATGTGTCTTGAGGGAAATGCTTGTGACAGGATGTGTAGTTCTGAATGATAGCCACATTAGCGGCTAGTTAGCGTTTCATTTTTTGGGAGGTAAATACAGGTGAATATATTGATAAAAGGTCATTTGTCCGAGAGAGATTTCTATGGTTATCAAAACGTCAAGCCAGGGTAAGACTACATGAAACACAGACCTGGAATGAAGTATTTAAAAACATCTCAGGTGAAGAAATTATGAGTGTAAAAAAACAAACAATTGGAACCATTTCCTGGTTTTACCCGCTAGGTTTTATGGGTATTATGACCCATACTGTACTCTATAGTCTGATTATGAAGATGTACACAGGTGAAGACCAATGATGTAGATAAACCCTAGATGACTGACAGGGGGCGCTGTGTTGAAGCCACTACTCAACCATCTAAATACACTAGATGACTGACAGGGGGCGCTGTGTTGAACCCACCACTCAGCCATCTAAATACACTAGATGACTGATAGGGGGTGCTGTAGTGAAGCCACCACTCAACCATCTAAATACACTAGATGACTGACAGGGGGCGCTGTGTTGAACCCACCACTCAGCCATCTTGGTACTACCCCTCCTCTACTGTGGGGTTCTGTTACTACATTTATTATGTCTACCCCTCTACTGTGGGGTTCTGTTACTACATTTATTATGTCTACACCTCTACTGTGGGGTTCTGTTACTACATTTATTATGTCTACACCTCTACTGTGGGGTTCTGTTACTACATTTATTATGTCTACACCTCTACTGTGGGGTTCTGTTACTACATTTATTATGTCTACACCTCTACTGTGGGGTTCTGTTACTACATTTATTATGTCTACACCCTCTACTGTGGGGTTCTGTTACTACATTTATTATGTCTACACCTCTACTGTGGGGTTCTGTTACTACATTTATTATGTCTAGCCCCCTCTACTGTGGGGTTCTGTTACTACATTTATTATGTCTACACCTCTACTGTGGGGTTCTGTTACTACATTTATTATGTCTACACCTCTACTGTGGGGTTCTGTTACTACATTTATTATGTCTACACCTCTACTGTGGGGTTCTGTTACTACATTTATTATGTCTACACCTCTACTGTGGGGTTCTGTTACTACATTTATTATGTCTACACCTCTACTGTGGGGTTCTGTTACTACTAAATACACTAGATGACTGATAGGGGGTGCTGTAGTGAACCCACCACTCAGCCATCTAAATACACTAGATGACTGATAGGGGGTGCTGTAGTGAATCAAATCAAATCAAATCAAATTTTATTTGTCACATACAGATGACAGATAGGGGTGCTGTAGTGTAGCGAAATCAGCCATCTAAATACACTTGTGACTTCTAGTTCCGACAATGCAGTAATAACTGAGCAAGGGGTCTAACTAACAATTCCAAAAAAAACTACTGTCTTATACACAGTGTAAGGGGATAAAGAATATGTACATAAGGATATATGAATGAGTGATGGTACAGAGCAGCATAGGCTAAGATACAGTAGATGATATCGAGTACAGTATATACATATGAGACCATCTAAAACCAAGTGGCATAGTTAAAGTGGCTAGTGATGACATGTATTACACCAGGATGCCATCTAAATGATATAGATGACAGTATCAACGTATGCATGTGAGATGAACAATGTAGGGTAAGTAACATTATATAAGGTAGCATTGTTTAAAGTGGCTAGTGATATATTTACATAATTTCCCATCAATTCCCATGATTAAAGTGGCTGGAAAGTCAGTGTCATTGACAGTGTGTTGGCAGTGACTCAATGTTAGTGGTGGCTGTTTAACAGTCTGATGGCCTTGAGATAGAAGCTGTTTTCAGTCTCTCGGTCCCATCTAAATACACCTGTACTGACCTGACTGATGACAGCGGGGTGAACAGGGTGCTGTGGTTGATGTCCTTGATGATCTTTATGGCCTTCCAGCCAGGTGTCCTGGAGGGCAGGTAGTTTGCCCCGGTGATGCGTTGTGCAGACCTCACTAGATGACTTACGGTTGAGTGCGGTGCAGTTGCCACCACTCAGCCATCTAAATACACTAGATGACGGTGAAGAAGCCACCACTCAGCCATCTAAATACACTAGATGACTGATAGGTAGTGAAGCCACCACTCAGCCATCTAAATACACTAGATGACTGATAGGGGGTGCTGTAGTGAAGTAGTGAAGCCACCACTCAGCCATCTAAATACACTAGATGACTGATAGGGGGTGCTGTAGTGAAGCCACCACTCAACCATCTAAATACTACCACTCAGCCATCTAAATACACTAGATGACTGATAGGGGTGCTGTAGTGAAGTTTCCACTCAAGCCATCTAAATACACTAGATGACTGATAGGGGGTGCTGTAGTGAAGCCACCACTCAGCCATCTAAATCTAAATACACTCAGACTGAGGGGTGCTGATAGGCCATCTAAATACACTAGATGACTGATAGGGGGTGCTGTAGTGAAGCCACCACTCAACCATCTAAATACACTAGATGAGATGACTGCCATCTAAATACACTAGATGACTGATAGGGGTGCTGTAGTGAAGCCAGCCACTACACAACCATCTAAATACACTCAGATGACTGATAGGGGTGAAGCCACCACTCAGCCATCTAAATGTAGTGAAGCCACCACTCAGCCATCTAAATACACTAGATGACTGATAGGGGTGCTGTAGTGAAGCCACCACTCAGCCATCTAAATACACTAGATGACTGAAGGGGGGGCTGCTGTAGTGAACCACTCAGCCATCTAAATACACTAGATGACTGATAGGGGTGCTGTAGTGAAGCCACCACTCAGCCATCTAAATACACTAGATGACTGATAGGGGGTGCTGTAGTGAAGCCACCACTCAGCCATCTAAATACACTAGATGACTGATGACTGATAGGGGGTGCTGTAGTGAAGCCACCACTCAGCCATCTAAATACACTAGATGACTGATAGGGGTGCTGTAGTGAAGCCATCTAAATACACTAGATGACTGATAGGGGTGCTGTAGTGAAGCCACCACTCAGCCATCTAAATACACTAGATGACTGATAGGGGTGCTGTAGTGAGATGACCACCACTCAGCCATCTAAATACACTAGATGACTGATAGGGGTGCTGTAGTGCCACCACTCAACCATCTAAATACACTAGATGACTGAACCCACCACTCAGCCATCTAAATACACTAGCCACCACTCAGCCATCTAAATACATGACTGATAGGGGGCTGTAGTGAAGCCACCTGTAGATGACTGATAGGGGTGCTGTAGTGAAGCCACCACTCAGCCTCCATCTAAATACACTAGATGACACTGTAGTGAAGCCAGCCATCTAAATACACTAGATGACTGACTGATAGATGACTGATAGGGGTGCTGTAGCCACCACTGCCATCTAAATACACTAGATGACCAGCCACCAACCATCTAAATACACTAGATGACTGATAGGGGGCTGTAGTGCTCAGCCATCTAAATACACTAGATGACTGAAGCCACCACTCAACCATCTAAATACACTAGATGACTGATAGGGGGCACTAGATGCTGATAGGGGTGCTGTAGTGAAGCCACCACTCAGCCTCCATCTTGGTATTCCACTGGAAGCTAAAAGAAATTAATGTATTAATGTCTACATTCGCTTTTGACACGTTTATTCTGCAGATACCTTTATGGATACGTTTAAATTATATTATGATAAACATTAAAATAACAAATATATTTATATATATATATATAGTATTTAAGCATTTTCCTGTAAGTATCAGAGTATATAATTATGTCCTTGAAAAATGTAATTCCATTCATTCCTATGGAGGACTGCTCCTACCGGGAGTTCCTGATATATGGCCGACCGGTGACGTGAAGCCACTCAGGTTGCAAATACATAGCGTCAGCTAGGGTTTATATATACATCATTGGTGAAGACAGGTGTTTGTTGCACGTGCTCTTCTGTTATCAATGCCCCTGCGCTGTCAAGGCCAAGGTTCAAAGTTCAACATCCTGCCCTCTGGTAGGGCGTGGCCACACCCATGCCCCTGTGTGATTGGTTGACAGGGGTGTAAAGAGGATAGGGGTGGGGCAGGGCAATCTGGGATACGTTACCTTGAAGTTACCAACATAGGTTAGATAGCTACTGCAGCAGACAACTCCTCTCTCTGTCTGTCTCTTTATCTATCTAACATAATTTCTTCTCTGTTCCCTTCTCTCTCTCTCTCTCTGTCTGTCTCTCTCTCTGTCTCTGTCTCTCTCTCTCTGTCTCTCTCCTTCTCTCTCTCTCGGTGAGGAGGATGTCTAAGCCCCAGAATGGTGAGCCAGGCAGCCCAGCAGGAGCCCCAGCAGCAGATGATCCAGAGGTGATGTTCCAGGTGCCTGGTCCAACCGTCTCCTTCTCCAGACTACACTACTCTGTCATGGAGAGCAATGGACTCTGCCACAAGACAGGACCTGAGAAACACATCCTCAAAGACGTCAGGTAGGGGAATGGGTACCGGGGAGTTCCAATATGGGGGGGGACATCAGGTAGGGGAATGGGTGGGGGAGACATCAGGTAGGGGAATGGGTGGGGGGGGACATCAGGTAGGGGAATGGGTGGGGGGGGACATCAGGTAGGGGAATGGGTGGGGGGAGACATCAGGTAGGGGAATGGGTGGTCTGTCTCTCTCTCTGGGGGAGACATCAGGTAGGGGAATGGGTGGTGGCCAGGGGGACATCAGGTAGGGTGATGTTCCAGGGTGGGGGGAATGGGTGGGGGGACATCAGGTAGGGGAATGGGTGGGGGGGGAGACATCAGGTAGGGAATGGGTGGGGGGAGACATCAGGTAGGGGAATGGGTGGGGGGAGACATCAGGTAGGGGAATGGGTGGGGGGAGACATCAGGTAGGGGAATGGGTGGGGGGAGACATCAGGTAGGGGATTTGGGTGGGGGGGAGACATCAGGTAGGGGATTTGGGTCAGGTAGGGGGGGGGACATCAGGTAGGGAATGGGTGGGGGGGGAGACATCAGGTAGGGGAATGTGGGGACATCAGGGGGGAGACATCAGGTAGAATGGGTGGGGGGGACATCAGGTAGGGGGGGTGGGAGACATCAGGTAGGGGTGGGGGGGGAGGGGTGGGGGAGACATCAGGTAGGGGGAGTGGTAGGGGGGGGGGAGACATCAGGTAGGGGAGTGGGTGGGGGGGAGACATCAGGTAGGGGAGTGGGGGGGGGAGACATCAGGTAGGGGTGTGGTGGGGGGGGAGACATCAGGTAGGGGTGTGGTGGGGGGGACATCAGGTAGGGGTGAATGGTGGGGGGGACATCAGGTAGGGGGTGGGGGGAGACATCAGGTAGGGGGTGTAGGGGTGGGGGGGAGACATCAGGTAGGGGTGTGGGGTGAGGGGGAGACATCAGGTAGGGGTGTGGTGATGGGGGGAGACATCAGGTAGGGGTGTGGGGGAGACATCAGGTAGGGGGTGGGTGGGGGGGACATCAGGTAGGGGTGTGGGGGGGGAGACATCAGGTAGGGGTGTGGGGTGGGGGAGACATCAGGTAGGGGTGTGGGGGGGGGCATCAGGTAGGGGGGGGTGGGGAGAGACATCAGGTAGTGGGGGGTGAGAGACATCAGGTAGGGGGGGGTGGGAGACATCAGGTGAGGGGGGTCAGGTAGGGGGTGTGGGGGGAGACATCAGGTAGGGGTGTGGGGGCATCAGGTAGGGGGGGGTGAGAGACATCAGGTAGTGTGGGGGTGAGAGACATCAGGTAGGGGGTGAGAGACATCAGGTAGGGGGTGTCTTCAGGTCCTAGATCAGTGGTTAGTATCTACAGTGTCTTCATGTCCTAGATCAGTGGTTCGTAACACAGTGTCTTCAGGTCCTAGTATTGATGTTGTCGTGATGTTGTAGTGACTGGATGTAGTGATGTTGTAGTGACTGGATGTAGTGATGATGTAGTGACTGGATGTAGTGATGATGTAGTGACTGGATGTAGTGATGTTGTAGTGACTGGATGTAGTGATGTTGTAGTGACTGGATGTAGTGATGTTGTGGTGATGTTGTAGTGATGTTGTAGTGATGTTGTAGTGACTGGATGTAGTGATGATGTAGTGATGTTGTAGTGATGTTGTAGTGACTGGATGTAGTGATGTTGTAGTGACTGGATGTAGTGACTGGATGTAGTGATGTTGTGATGATGTAGTGATGTTGTGGTGATGTTGTAGTGATGTTGTAGTGATGTTGTAGTGACTGGATGTAGTGATGATGTAGTGATGTTGTAGTGATGTTGTAGTGACTGGATTTAGTGATGTTGTAGTGACTAGATGTAGTGATGTTGTATTGATGTTGTAGTGACTGGATGTAGTGACTGGATGTAGTGATGATGTATTGATGTTGCAGTGATGTTGTAGTGTCTGGGTGTAGTGATGTTGTAGTGATGTTGTCGTGACTGGATGTAGTGATGTTGTCGTGATGGTGTAGTGACTGAATGTATTGATGTTGTAGTGACTGGATGTAGTGATGTTGTAGTGACTGGATGTA
>NW_024609789.1:447500-457500 GCF_018296145.1 Oncorhynchus tshawytscha
TTTCTCCCTGTCTCTGTCTCTCTCTCTCTCTCTGACTCTCTGTCTCTCTCTGTCTCTCTCTCTCTCTCTCTCTCTCTCTGACTCTCTCTGTGTGTCTGACTCTCTCTCTCTCTCTCTTCTCTCTCTCTCTCTCTCCCTCTCTGTGTCTGACTCTCTCTGTGTCTGACTCTCCCTGTGTGTCTGACTGTCTCTCTCTCTCTGTGTATGTGTGTCCCAGGCTGTCTAGAAGCGGTAAGACTATCGTGTTCTCCATCCATCAGCCTCGTTACTCAATCTTCAGCCGCTTTGACCACCTGACCCTGATGCACCGAGGAGAGTTGGTGTACGCTGGAGCTGCTGGGAAGGCCCTGAGCTACTTCACTGACTTGGGTAAGACATGGAGGGAGGGAGGGAGGGAGGTGAGGAGGGGAGGAGGGAGGAGAGGAAGGAGGGAGGGAGGTGAGGAGGGGAGGGAGGGAGGAGGGAGGAGGGGGGAGGAGGGGGGAGGGAGGGAGGGAGGGAGGAGGGAGAGGAGGGAGGGAGGGAGGAGGGGGGAGGGAGGGAGGGAGGGAGGGAGGGAGGGAGGGAGGGAGGGAGGGAGGGAGGGAGGGAGGGAGGGAGGAGAGGGAGGGAGGGAGGGAGGGAGGGAGGGAGGGAGAGGAGGGAGGGAGGTGAGGAGGGGAGGGGGAGGGAGGGAGGGAGGTGAGGAGGGAGGAGGGAGGAGGGAGGAAGGGAGGGAGGGAGGGGAGGGAGGGAGGGAGGGAGGGAGGGGAGGAGGGAGGGAGGGAGGGAGGGAGGGAGGTGAGGAGAGGAGAGGAGGGAGGAGGGAGGGGAGGGGGAGGGAGGGAGGAGGGGGAGGGAGGAGGGAGGGAGGGAGGAGGGAGGGAGGGAGGGAGGGGGGAGGAGGGGGGAGGGAGGGAGGAGGGAGGGAGGGAGGGAGGAGGGAGGAGGTGGGGAGGAGGGAGGGAGGAGAGGAGGGAGGGAGGGAGGGAGAGGAGGGAGGGAGGTGGGAGGGGAGGGAGGGAGGGAGGGAGGGAGGTGAGGAGGGGGGAGGGAGGAGGGAGGGAGGGAGGGAGGGAGGAGAGGAGGGAGGGAGGGAGGAGAGGAGGGAGGGAGGGGGGAGGGAGGGGAGGGAGGGAGGGAGGTGAGGAGGGGAGGGAGGGAGGGAGGGAGGAGGGAGGGAGGGAGGGAGAGGAGGGGAGGGGAGGAGAGGAGGGAGGGAGGTGAGAGGGAGGGAGGTGAGGAGAGGAGGGAGGGAGGTGAGGGAGAGGGAGGGGGGAGGAGGGAGGGAGGGAGGAGAGGAGGGGGGAGGGAGGGAGGGAGGGAGGGAGGGAGGGAGGGAGGGGAGGAGAGGAGGGAGGGAGAGGAGGTGAGGGGGGAGGGAGGTGAGGAGAGGAGGGAGGGAGGTGAGGAGGAGGGGGGAGGGAGGGAGGTGAGGTGGGAGGGAGGGAGGAGAGGAGGGAGGAGAGGAGGAGGGAGGGAGGGGAGGGGGAGGGAGGTGAGGTGAGGAGGGAGGGAGGGAGGGAGGTGAGGAGGGAGGGAGGGAGGTGAGGAGGGAGAGGAGGGAGGGAGGGAGGTGAGGAGGAGGGAGGGAGGGAGGAGGGAGGAGGGAGGGAGGGAGGTGAGGAGGGAGGAGAGGAAGGAGGGGAGGTGAGGTGAGGAGGGAGGTGAGGAGAGGAGGGAGGGAGGGAGGGAGGGAGGGGGGAGGAGAGGGAGGGAGGGAGGGAGGGAGGTGAGGGAGAGGAGGGAGATAGCGTTCTATTTCACTGCTGTTGTTGTTGTTGTTGTGTTGTTGTGTTGCAGGGTATCACTGTTGTAGTTGTTGTTGTTTTGTAGGGTATCACTGTTGTTGTTGTGTTGCAGGGTATCACTGTTGTTGTTGTGTTGTATCACTGTTGGGTATCACTGTTGTTGTTGTTGTTGTTGTGTTGCAGGGTATCACTGCTGTTGTTGTTGTTGTTGTGTTGCAGGGTATCACTGTTGTTGTTGTGTTGTATCACTGTTGTTGTTGGTATCACTGTTGTTGTTGTGTTGCAGGGTATCACTGTTGTTGTTGTGTTGCAGGGTATCACTGCTGTTGTTGTGTTGCAGGGTATCACTGCTGTTGTTGTGTTGCAGGGTATCACTGCTGTTGTTGTGTTGCAGGGTATCACTGTTGTTGTTGTTGTTGTTGTGTTGCAGGGTATCACTGTTGTTGTTGTTGTTGTGTTGCAGGGTATCACTGTTGTTGTTGTTGTGTTGCAGGGTATGACTGTTGTTGATGTTGTGTTGCAGGGTATCACTGTTGTTGATGTTGTGTTGCAGGGTATCACTGCTGTTGTTGTGTTGCAGGGTATCACTGTTGTTGTTGTTGTTGTTGTGTTGCAGGGTATCACTGCTGTTGTTGTTGTTGTTGTTGTTGTTGTTGTGTTGCAGGGTATCACTGTTGTTGTTGTTGTTGTGTTGCAGGGTATCACTGTTGTTGTGTTGCAGGGTATCACTGTTGTTGTTGTTGCAGGGTATCACTGCTGTTGTGTTGCAGGGTATCACTGTTGTTGTGTTGCAGGGTATCACTGTTGTTGTGTTGTTGTGTTGCAGGGTATCACTGTTGTTGTGTTGCAGGGTATCACTGTTGTTGTGTTGCAGGGTATCACTGTGAGCCGTTCAACAACCCCTCTGACTTCTTCCTAGACGTCACTAACGGAGAGGCTCAGTCTACACTAGACATCACTTCATTTAACTATGGTACACACACACACACACACACACACACACACACACACACACACACACCTCTACACACACACCTCTATACACACACACAGACACACACACACACCTAACCTCTACAGACCCTAACCTCTACAGTCCCTAACCTCTACAGTCCCTAACCTCTACAGTCCCTAACCTCTACAGACCCTAACCTCTACAGACCCTAACCTCTAAAGACCCTAACCTCTATAGACCCTATAGACCCTATAGTCCCTAACCTCTATAGACCCTAACCTCTACAGACCCTATAGACCCTAACCTCTACAGACCCTAACCTCTACAGACCCCCTAGACCCCTATAGACCCTATAGACCCTAACCTCTACAGACCCTAACCTCTACAGACCCTAACCTCTACAGACCCTAACCTCTACAGACCCTACAGACCCTAACCTCTACAGACCCTAACCTCTACAGACCCTAACCCCTATAGACCCTACAGACCCTAACCTCTACAGACCCTAACCCCTATAGACCCTATAGACCCTAACCCCTATAGACCCTAACCTCTATAGACCCTAACCCCTACAGACCCTAACCTCTACAGACCCTAACCTCTACAGACCCTAACCTCTATAGACCCTAACCCCTACAGACCCTAACCCCTACAGACCCTAACCTCTATAGACCCTAACCTCTATAGACCCTACAGACCCTAACCTCTATAGACCCTATAGACCCTAACCTCTATAGACCCTAACCTCTATAGACCCTAACCTCTATAGACCCTAACCTCTACAGACCCTAACCTCTATAGACCCTAACCTCTACAGACCCTATAGACCCTAACCTCTACAGACCCTAACCTCTATAGACCCTAACCCTACAGACCCTATAGACCCTAACCTCTATAGACCCTAACCTCTATAGACCCTAACCTCTACAGACCCTACAGACCCTAACCTCTATAGACCCTAACCTCTACAGACCCTAACCCTACAGACCCTAACCCCTACAGACCCTAACTACAGACCCTACAGACACTATAGACCCTAACCTCTACAGACCCTAACCTCTATAGACCCTACAGACCCTAACCTCTATAGACCCTAACCTCTATAGACCCTATAGACCCTAACCTCTATAGACCCTAACCTCTATAGACCCTAACCTCTACAGACCCTGCAGACCCTAACCCCTACAGACCCTAACCTCTACAGACCCTAACCTCTACAGACCCTAACCCTACAGACCCTAACTACAGACCCTAACCTCTACAGACCCTAACCCCTACAGACCCTAACCCCTACAGACCCTAACACCCTACAGACCCAAACCTCTACAGACCCTAACCCCTATAGACCCTAACCTCTACAGACCCTAACCCCTACAGACCCTAACCTCTAAAGACCCTATAGACCCTATAGACCCTAACCTCTACAGACCCTAACCTACAGACCCTACAGACCCTAACCTCTACAGACCCTATAGACCCTAACCCCTACAGACCCTAACCCCTACAGACCCTAACCTCTACAGACCCTAACCCTACAGACCCTAACCTCTACAGACCCTAACCCCTATAGACCCTAACCCCTACAGACCCTAACCCCTACAGACCCTAACCTCTACAGACCCTAACCCCTACAGACCCTAACCCTAACCCCCAGACCCTAGACCCTATAGACCCTAACCCTACAGACCCTAACCCCTACAGACCCTAACCTCTACAGACCCTAACCTCTACAGACCCTAACCTCTACAGACCCTAACCCCTACAGACCCTAACCCCTCCAGACCCTAACCTCTATAGACCCTAACCCCTACAGACCCTAACCTCTACAGACCCTAACCTCTACAGACCCTAACCCCTACAGACCCTAACCCCTACAGACCCTAACCCCTATAGACCCTAACCCTACAGACCCTACAGACCCTAACCTCTACAGACCCTAACCTCTACAGACCCTATCCCCTACAGACCCTACAGACCCTAACCTCTACAGACCCTACAGACCCTAACCTCTACAGACCCTATCCCCTACAGACCCTATAGACCCTAACCTCTATAGACCCTAACCTCTATAGACCCTACAGACCCTAACCCCTACAGACCCTAACCCCTACAGACCCTATAGACCCTAACCTCTACAGACCCTAACCTCTACAGACCCTAACCTCTATAGACCCTAACCCCTACAGACCCTAACCTCTATAGACCCTACAGACCCTAACCTCTATAGACCCTACAGACCCTAACCTCTACAGACCCTAACCTCTATAGACCCTAACCTCTATAGACCCTACAGACCCTAACCTCTCCAGACCCTAACCTCTACAGACCCTAACCCCTACAGACCCTAACCTCTACAGACCCTAACCCTCTACAGACCCTAACCTCTACAGACCCTACAGACCCTACAGACCCCTATAGACCCTACAGACCCTAACCCCTACAGACCCTAACCTCTATAGACCCTAACCAGACCTATAGACCCTACAGACCCTAGACCTAACCCCTCCAGACCCTAACCTCTACAGACCCTAACCCTACAGACCCTATAGACCCTAACCTCTCCAGACCCTAACCTCTACAGACCCTAGACCCTCTACAGACCCTAACCTCTATAGACCCTACAGACCCTAACCTCTATAGACCCTAACCCTATAGACCTCTACAGACCCTACAGACCCCCTACAGACCCTAACCTCTACAGACCCTACAGACCTAACCTCTACAGACCCTAACCTCTACAGACCCTAACCTCTACAGACCCTAACCTCTACAGACCCTAACCTCTAGACCCTAGACCCTAACCTCTACAGACCCTAACCCTATAGACCCTAACCTCTACAGACCCTAACCTCTACAGACCCTAACCTCTACAGACCCTAACCTCTACAGACCCTAACCTCTATAGACCCTACAGACCCTAACCTCTATAGACCCTAACCTCTATAGACCCTAACCTCTACAGACCCTAACCTCTATAGACCCTAACCTCTATAGACCCTAACCCCAGACCCAGACCCTAACCCCTACAGACCCTAACCCCTACAGACCCTAACCTCTATAGACCCTACAGACCCTAACCTCTACAGACCCTAACCTCTATAGACCCTCTACCTCTACAGACCCTAACCTCTATAGACCCTAACCCCTACAGACCCTAACCTCTATAGACCCTAACCTCTACAGACCCTAACCTCTATAGACCCTACAGACCCTAACCTCTATAGACCCTAACCTCTACCCTATAGACCCTAACCTCTACAGACCCTATAGACCCTAACCCTACAGACCCTAACCCCTACAGACCCTAACCTAGACCCCCTACAGACCCTAACCCCTATAGACCCTACAGACCCTAGACCCTACAGACCCTAACCCTATACAGACCCTAACCCTAACCCTACAGACCCTAACCTCTACAGACCCTAACCCCTAGACCCTAACCTCTACAGACCCTAACCCCTACAGACCCTAACCTCTACAGACCCTAACCTAACCCTATAGACCCTAACCTCTAGACCAGACCCTAACCCCTACAGACCCTAACCCCTACAGACCCTAACCTCTACAGACCCTAACCTCTACAGACCCTATAGACCCTACAGACCCCCCTACAGACCCTAACCTACAGACCCTACAGACCCTAACCTCTACAGACCCTAACCTCTACAGACCCTAACCTCTACAGACCCTAACCTACAAGACCCTACAGACCCTAACCTCTACAGACCCTAACCCCTACAGACCCTAACCTCTACAGACCCTACAGACCCCCTCTACAGACCCTAACCCTACAGACCCCTCTACAGACCCCTAACCAGACCCTAGACCCTAACCTCTACAGACCCTAACCTCTACAGACCCTAACCTCTACAGACCCTAACCCCTACAGACCCTAACCTCTACAGACCCTAACCCTCAGACCCTAGACCCTACAGACCCTAACCTCTACAGACCCTAACCTCTACAGACCCTAACCTCTACAGACCCTAACCCTACAGACCCTAACCTCTACAGACCCTAACCCTACAGACCCTAACAGACCCTAACCTCTACAGACCCTAACCTCTACAGACCCTAACCTCTACAGACCCTAACCCCTACAGACCCTAACCCCTACAGACCCTAACCCTACAGACCCTACAGACCCTAACCTCTACAGACCCTAACCTCTACAGACCCTAACCTCTACAGACCCTAACCCCTACAGACCCTAACCTCTACAGACCCCTACAGACCCTAACCCCTACAGACCCTAACCTCTACAGACCCTAACCTCTACAGACCCTAACCTCTACCCAGACCCTAACCCCTACAGACCCCTACAGACCCTAACCCCTACAGACCCTAACCTCTACAGACCCTAGACCCCCCTACAGACCCTAACCCTACAGACCCTAACCCTATAGACCCTAACCTCTACAGACCCTAACCTCTACAGACCCTAACCTCTACAGACCCTAACCTCTACAGACCCTAACCCCTAC
This sequence comes from Oncorhynchus tshawytscha, assembly GCF_018296145.1. Lineage (NCBI taxonomy): Eukaryota > Metazoa > Chordata > Actinopteri > Salmoniformes > Salmonidae > Oncorhynchus > Oncorhynchus tshawytscha. Next base: position 454,670 of record NW_024609789.1, read on the forward strand.
AGACCCTAACCCTAGACCCTACAGACCCTAACCTCTACAGACCCTAACCTCTACAGACCCTAACCTCTACAGACCCTAACCTCTACAGACCCTAACCTCTACAGACCCTAACCCTCTACAGACCCTAACCCTACAGACCCTAACCTCTAGACCCCCTCTACAGACCCTAACCCTCTACAGACCCTAACCTCTACAGACCCTAACCTCTATAGACCCTACAGACCCTAACCTCTACAGACCCTAACCTCTACAGACCCTAACCCTACAGACCCTAACCTCTACAGACCCTAACCCTACAGACCCTACAGACCCTAACCTCTACAGACCCTAACCTCTACAGACCCTAACCTCTACAGACCCTAACAGACCCTAACCCCTACAGACCCTAACCTCTACAGACCCTAACCTCTACAGACCCTAACCTCTACAGACCCTACAGACCCTAACCCTATAGACCCTAACCTCTACAGACCCTAACCTCTACAGACCCTAACCCTACAGACCCTAACCCCTACAGACCCTAACCCTACAGACCCTAACCCCTATAGAGACCCTACAGACCTAACCCCCTACAGACCCTAACCCCTACAGAGACCCTACAGACCTAACCTCTATAGACCCTACAGACCCTAACCTCTACAGACCCCCTACAGACAGACCCTAACCCTACAGACCCTAACCTCTACAGACCCTAACCCTACAGACCCTAACCTCTACAGACCCTAGACCCCTACAGACCCTAACCTCTACAGACCCTAACCTCTACAGACCCTAACCTCTACAGACCCTAACCCCCTATAGACCCTAAACCCTACAGACCCTAACCTCTATAGACCCTATAGACCCTAACCTCTACAGACCCTAAGACCCTACAGACCCTAACCTCTATAGACCCTAGACCCTAACCTCTATAGACCCTAAGACCCTCTACAGACCCTAACCCTACAGACCCTAACAGACCCTAACCTCTAGACCCTAACCTCTACAGACCCTAACCCCTACAGACCCTAACCCCTACAGACCCTAACCTCTACAGACCCTAACCTCTACAGACCCTAGACCCTAACCTCTACAGACCCTAACCCTACAGACCCTAACCTCTACAGACCCTAACCTCTACAGACCCTAACCCCTACAGACCCTAACCTCTATAGACCCTAGACCCTAACCTCTACAGACCCTAACCTCTACAGACCCTAGACCCTAGACCCTACAGACCCTAACCTCTACAGACCCTAACCCTACAGACCCTAACCCCTACAGACCCTAACCCTACAGACCCTAACCCCTACAGACCCTAACCTCTACAGACCCTAACCCCTACAGACCCTAACCTCTACAGACCCTAACCCTACAGACCCTAACCCCTACAGACCCTAACCTCTACAGACCAGACCCTAGACCCTAACCCCTACAGACCCTAACCTCTACAGACCCTAACCTCTACAGACCCTAACCCTACAGACCCTAACCTCTACAGACCCTAACCTCTACCCAGACCCTAACCCCTACAGACCCTAACCCCTACAGACCCTAACCTACAGACCCTACCCAGACCCTAACCTCTACAGACCCTAACCTACAGACCCTAACCCCTACAGACCCTAACCCTACAGACCCTAACCCCTACAGACCCTAACCTCTACAGAGACCCTAGACCTCTACAGACCCTAACCTCTATAGACCCTAACCTCTATAGACCCTAACCCCTACAGACCCTAACCCTACAGACCCTAACCTCTACAGACCCTAACCTCTACAGACCCTACAGACCCTAACCTCTACAGACCCTATCCCCTACAGACCCTATCCCCTACAGACCCTAACCCCTACAGACCCTAACCTCTACAGACCCTATAGACCCTAACCTCTCCAGACCCTAACCCCTACATACCCTAACTCTACAGACCCTAACCTCTACAGACCCTAACCTCTATAGACCCCCTAACCCCTACAGACCCTAACCTCTATAGACCCTATAGACCCTAACCCCTATAGACCCTAACCCCTATAGACCCTATAGACCCTAACCTCTATAGACCCTAACCCCTACAGACCCTAACCTCTATAGACCCTATAGACCCTAACCCCTATAGACCCTATAGACCCTAACCTCTACAGACCCTATAGACCCTAACCTCTCCAGACCCTAACCCCTACATACCCTAACTCTACAGACCCTAACCTCTACAGACCCTAACCTCTATAGACCCTAACCCCTACAGACCCTAACCTCTATAGACCCTATAGACCCTAACCCCTATAGACCCTATAGACCCTAACCTCTACAGACCCTAACCACTACAGACCCTAACCCCTACAGACCCTAATCTCTACAGACCCTACAGACCCTTACCCCTACAGACCCTATCCCCTACAGACCCTAACCCCTACAGACCCTATCCCCTACAGACGCTAACCTCTATAGACCCTATTGACCCTAACCTCTATAGACCTTATAGACCCTAACCTCTACAGACCCTAACCACTACAGACCCTAACCTCTGCTGACCCTAACCTCTCCTCCCTAGATGATAAGGAGAACTGTGACAACAGCAACCTTCTGGCAGTGAGCTACAGACAGTCAACTCAGTACCAGAGGGTGGTGGAGGAGCTGGACCATTTGACCCAGGGTCTGGAGGGAGGGGTCGGAGGTCAGGGACAGAAGGCCGACTACGTCACCTCCTTCTGGTACCAGGTCAGCTAATCACTGAGCTCTGTCTGAACCCTCACAGCGAGAGTTCCAGAACTGTATAGCTGAGCGTTCCAGAACTGTTAGAGTTGAGCGTTCTAGAACTGTTAGAGTTGAGCGTTCTAGAACTGTTAGAGTT
>NW_024609789.1:462500-467500 GCF_018296145.1 Oncorhynchus tshawytscha
TCTCTGTGTGTTCTGACTCTCTGTGTGTTCTGACTCTCTCTGTGTGTGTTCTGACTCTCTCTGTGTGTGTTCTGACTCTCTCTCTCTGTGTGTGTTCTGACTCTCTCTGTGTTCTGACTATCTCTCTGTGTGTTTTGACTCTTTCTGTGTGTGTTCTGACTCTCTGTGTGTGTTTTTGTCTCGTTCTCTGTGTGTTTGTGTGTGTATTCTGACTCTGTGTGTATTCTGACTCTGTGTGTGTGTGTTCTGACCCTCTCTCTGTGTGTGTTCTGACTCTGTGTGTGTTCTGAGGCTGTGTGTGTGTGTATGTGTGTGTGTTTGTATGTTCTGACTCTCTCTCTCTCTCTCTCTGTGTGTGTTCTGACTCTCTCTCTGTGTGTGTTCTGACTCTCTCTCTCTGTGTGTTCTGACTCTGTGTGTGTTCTGAGGCTGTGTGTGTATGTGTGTGTGTTTGTGTGTTCTGACTCTCTCTCTCTCTCTCTGTGTTCTGACTATCTCTGTGTGTTCGGACTCTCTCTGTTTGTTTTGTCTCGCTCACTCTGTCTGTGTTCTGACTCTCTCTGTGTGTGTTCTGACTCTCTCTCTCTCTCTCTCTCTGTGTGTTCTGACTCTCTCTCTCTCTGTGTGTTCTGACTCTCTCTCTCTGTGTGTTTGACTCTCTCTGTGTGTGTTCTTTCTCTCTCTGTGTGTGTTTGTCTCGCTCTCTGTGTGTGTGTGTTCTGACTCTCTCTCTGTGTGTGTTCGGACTCTCTCTCTCTGTGTGTGTTCAGACTCTCTCTGTTTGTGTTTTGTCTCGCTCTCTCTGTGTGTGTGTTCGGACTCTCTCTCTGTGTGTGTTCTTTCTCTCTCTGTGTGTGTTTTGTCTCTCTCTGTGTGTGTGTGTTCTGACTCTCTGTGTGTGTTCTGACTCTCTCTCTCTCTGTGTGTGTTCTGACTCTCTCTCTCTGTAGGTGTTCTGACTCTCTCTGTGTGTGTTCTGACTCTCTCTCTCTCTGTGTTCTGACTCTCTCTCTCTCTCTGTGTTCTGACTCTCTCTGTGTGTGTTCTGACTCTCTCTCTCTCTGTGTTCTGACTCTCTCTCTCTCTCTGTGTTCTGACTCTCTCTCTGTGTGTGTTCTGACTCTCTCTCTCTCTGTGTTCTGACTCTCTCTGTGTGTTCTGACTCTCTCTCTCTCTCTGTGTGTTCTGACTCTCTCTCTCTCTCTCTGTGTTCTGACTCTCTCTCTCTCTCTGTGTTCTGACTCTCTCTCTCTCTGTGTTCTCTCTCTCTCTGTGTGTTTCAGCCATGAGAACTCTAGTGGGTACTACCGTACGTCCGTCTACTTCCTGTCTAAGATATTCGCTGACCTCATCCCCAACCGCATTGTTCCTATCCTCATCTTCTCAGCCATCGCCTACTATATGATGGGTATGAACCATACACACAGCCATCACCTACTATATGATGGGTATGAAACACACACACAGCCATCGCCTACTATATGATGGGTATGAACCATACACACAGCCATCACCTACTATATGATGGGTATGAACCACACACACAGCCATCACCTACTATATGATGGGTATGAACCACACACACAGCCATCGCCTACTATATGATGGGTATGAACCACACACACACAGCCATCGCCTACTATATGATGGGTATGAACCATACACACACAGCCATCGCCTACTATATGATGGGTATGAACCATACACACAGCCATCGCCTACTATATGATGGGTATGAACCACACACACAGCCATCGCCTACTATATGATGGGTATGAAACACACACACAGCCATCGCCTACTATATGATGGGTATGAAACACACACACACACAGCCATCGCCTACTATATGATGGGTATGAAACACACACACACACAGCCATCGCCTACTATATGATGGGTATGAACCACACACACACAGCCATCGCCTACTATATGATGGGTATGAACCACACACACAGCCATCGCCTACTATATGATGGGTATGAAAACACACACACACAGCCATCGCCTACTATATGATGGGTATGAACCACACACAGCCATCGCCTACTATATGATGGGTATGAACCATACACACAGCCATCACCTACTATATGATGGGTTGAACCATACACACACAGCCATCGCCTACTATATGATGGGTATGAACCACACACAGCCATCGCCTACTATATGATGGGTATGAAACACACACACAGCCATCGCCTACTATATGATGGGTATGAACCATACACACACAGCCATCACCTACTATATGATGGGTATGAACCACACACACACAGCCATCGCCTACTATATGATGGGTATGAACCATACACACACAGCCATCGCCTACTATATGATGGGTATGAACCATACACACAGCCATCACCTACTATATGATGGGTATGAACCATACACACACAGCCATCACCTACTATATGATGGGTATGAACCACACACACAGCCATCGCCTACTATATGATGGGTATGAACCATACACACAGCCATCACCTACTATATGATGGGTTGAACCATACACACACAGCCATCGCCTACTATATGATGGGTATGAACCATACACACAGCCATCGCCTACTATATGATGGGTATGAACCATACACACAGCCATCACCTACTATATGATGGGTTGAACCATACACACACAGCCATCGCCTACTATATGATGGGTATGAACCACACACACAGCCATCGCCTACTATATGATGGGTATGAACCACACACACAGCCATCACCTACTATATGATGGGTATGAAACACACACACAGCCATCGCCTACTATATGATGGGTATGAACCACACACACACACAGCCATCGCCTACTATATGATGGGTATGAACCATACACACAGCCATCACCTACTATATGATGGGTTGAACCATACACACACAGCCATCGCCTACTATATGATGGGTATGAACCACACACAGCCATCGCCTACTATATGATGGGTATGAAACACACACACAGCCATCGCCTACTATATGATGGGTATGAACCATACACACACAGCCATCACCTACTATATGATGGGTATGAACACACACACACACAGCCATCACCTACTATATGATGGGTATGAACCATACACACACAGCCATCGCCTACTATATGATGGGTATGAACCATACACACAGCCATCACCTACTATATGATGGGTATGAACCATACACACACAGCCATCACCTACTATATGATGGGTATGAACCACACACACAGCCATCGCCTACTATATGATGGGTATGAACCATACACACAGCCATCACCTACTATATGATGGGTTGAACCATACACACACAGCCATCGCCTACTATATGATGGGTATGAACCATACACACAGCCATCACCTACTATATGATGGGTTGAACCATACACACACAGCCATCGCCTACTATATGATGGGTATGAACCACACACACAGCCATCGCCTACTATATGATGGGTATGAACCATACACACAGCCATCGCCTACTATATGATGGGTATGAACCATACACACAGCCATCACCTACTATATGATGGGTATGAACCATACACACAGCCATCACCTACTATATGATGGGTTGAACCACACACACACACACACACAGGTCAGAACACACACACCCAGGCCAGAACAATAAACACACAGGTCAGAACACACACACACACAGGTCAGAACACACACACACACAGTACAGAACACACACACACACACAGTCAGAACACACACACACACTCACAGTACAGAACACACACACACACACACAGTACAGAACACACACACACACACAGTACAGAACACACACACACACACACACAGTACAGAACACACACACACACACACAGTACAGAACACACACACACACACACACACACACAGTACAGAACACACACACACACACACAGAACACACACACACACAGTACAGAACACACACACACACAGTACAGACACACACACACACACACACACACACAGTACAGAACACACACACACACACACACAGTACAGAACACACACACACACAGTACAGAACACACACACACACACACACACACACACACACACAGTACAGAACACACACACACACACACACACTTCCTTCTATGATAAAATGTAAATCTCACTCTCACACCAGGTCAGAAACCTTCACAGCGTTTCACTCTTCACACTGAATCTCTCTGTGTTCTGACTCTCTCAGAACTCTCTCTCTGTGTTCTGACACTCTCTCACTCTCTGTGTTCTGACTCTCTCTCTCTCTCTCTGTGTTCTGAACTCTCTCTCTCTCTCTGTGTTCTGACTCTCTCTCTCTCTCTCTCTGTGTTCTGACTCTCTCTCTCTCTCTGTGTTCACTCTCTCTCTCTGTGTTCTGACTCTCTCTCTCTGTGTTCTGAACTCTCTCTCTCTCTCTCTGTGTTCTGACTCTCTCTCTCTCTCTGTGTTCTGACTCTCTCTCTGTGTGTTCTGACTCTCTCTCTCTCTCTCTCTCTCTCTGTGTTCTGACACTCTCTCTCTCTCTGTGTGTTCTGACTCTCTCTCTCTCTCTCTCTGTGTTCACACACTCTCTCTCTCTCACTGTGAACTCTCACTCTGTGACTCTCTCTCTCTGTGTTCTGACTCTCTCTCTCTCTGTGTGTTCTGACTCTCACTCTCTCTCAGTGTGTTCTGACTCACTCTCTCTCTCTCTGTGTTCTGACTCTCTCTCTCTCTCTCTGTGTTCTGAACACACACACTCACTGTGTTCTGACTCTCTCTCTCAGTTCTGTGTTCACTCTCTCTCTGTGTTCTGACTGACTCTCTCTCTCTCTGTGTTCTGACTCTCTCTCTCAGTTCTGACTCTCACACACTCTCTCTGTGTTCTGACTCTCTCTCACACACAGTGTTCTGACTCTCTCTCTCTCTGTGTTCTGAACACTCTCTCTCTCTCTGTGTTCTGAACACACACTCACACACACTCTGACAGAACACACTCACACACAGTCTGAACACACACTCTCTCTACAGAACACACACA
>NW_024609789.1:472500-510000 GCF_018296145.1 Oncorhynchus tshawytscha
ATTAGAGAGTTGGACAGTCTGACGGTCCTATTAGAGAGTTGGACAGTCTGATTGATGGTCCTATTAGAGAGTTGGACAGTCTTATGGTCCTATTAGAGAGTTGGACAGTCTGACGGTCCTATTAGAGAGTTGGACAGTCTGACGGTCCTATTAGAGAGTTGGACAGTCTGACGGTCCTATTAGAGAGTTGGACAGTCTGATTGACGGTCCTATTAGAGAGTTGGACAGTCTGACGGTCCTATTAGAGAGTTAGACAGTCTGATTGATGGTCCTATTAGACGATCGTCCTATTAGAGAGTTGGACAGTGATTGATGGTCCTATTAGAGAGTTGGACAGTCTGACGGTCCTATTAGAGAGTTGGACAGTCTGACGGTCCTATTAGAGAGTTGGACAGTCTGACGGTCCTATTAGAGAGTTAGACAGTCTCTGATTGATGGTCCTATTAGAGAGTGGGACAGTCTCTGATTGATGGTCCTATTAGAGAGTTGGACAGTCTCTGATTGATGGTCCTATTAGAGAGTGGGACAGTCTCTGATTGATGGTCCTATTAGAGAGTTGGACAGTCTGATGGTCCTATTAGAGAGTGGACAGTCTCTGATTGATGGTCCTATTAGAGAGTGGGACAGTCTCTGATTGATGGTCCTATTAGAGAGTTGGACAGTCTCTGATTGATGGTCCTATTAGAGAGTGGACAGTCTCTGATTGATGGTCCTATTAGAGAGTTGGACAGTCTGATGGTCCTATTAGAGAGTTGGACAGTCTCTGATTGATGGTCCTATTAGAGAGTTGGACAGTCTCTGATTGATGGTCCTATTAGAGAGTTGGACAGTCTGATGGTCCTATTAGAGAGTTGGACAGTCTGACGGTCCTATTAGAGAGTTGGACAGTCTGACGGTCCTATTAGAGAGTTGGACAGTCTGATTGATGGTCCTATTAGAGAGTTGGACAGTCTGATTGATGGTCCTATTAGAGAGTTGGACAGTCTGACGGTCATATTAGAAAGTTGGACAGTCTGATGGTCCTATTAGAGAGTTGGACAGTCTGACGGTCCTATTAGAGAGTTGGACAGTCTGATTGATGGTCCTATTAGAGAGTTGGACAGTCTGACGGTCCTATTAGAGAGTTGGACAGTCTGACGGTCCTCTTAGAGAGTTGGACAGTCTGATTGACGGTCCTATTAGAGAGTTGGACAGTCTGATTGACGGTCCTCTTAGAGAGTTGGACAGTCTGATTGATGGTCCTATTAGAGAGTTGGACAGTCTGATTGATGGTCCTATTAGAGAGTTGGACAGTCTGATTGATGGTCCTATTAGAGAGTTGGACAGTCTGATTGATGGTCCTATTAGAGAGTTGGACAGTCTGACGGTCCTATTAGAGAGTTGGACAGTCTGACGGTCCTATTAGAGAGTTGGACAGTCTGATTGATGGTCCTATTAGAGAGTTGGACAGTCTTATGGTCCTATTAGAGAGTTGGACAGTCTGACGGTCCTATTAGAGAGTTGGACAGTCTGACGGTCCTATTAGAGAGTTGGACAGTCTGACGGTCCTATTAGAGAGTTGGACAGTCTGATTGATGGTCCTATTAGAGAGTTGGACAGTCTGATTGATGGTCCTATTAGAGAGTTGGACAGTCTGACGGTCATATTAGAAAGTTGGACAGTCTGATGGTCCTATTAGAGAGTTGGACAGTCTGACGGTCCTATTAGAGAGTTGGACAGTCTGATTGATGGTCCTATTAGAGAGTTGGACAGTCTGACGGTCCTATTAGAGAGTTGGACAGTCTGATTGATGGTCCTATTAGAGAGTTGGACAGTCTGACGGTCCTATTAGAGAGTTGGACAGTCTGACGGTCCTCTTAGAGAGTTGGACAGTCTGATTGACGGTCCTATTAGAGAGTTGGACAGTCTGATTGATGGTCCTATTAGAGAGTTGGACAGTCTGATTGATGGTCCTATTAGAGAGTTGGACAGTCTGATGGTCCTATTAGAGAGTTGGACAGTCTGATTGATGGTCCTATTAGAGAGTTGGACAGTCTGATTGATGGTCCTATTAGAGAGTTGGACAGTCTGATTGATGGTCCTATTAGAGAGTTGGACAGTCTGACGGTCCTATTAGAGAGTTGGACAGTGACGGTCCTATTAGAGAGTTGGACAGTCTGATTGATGGTCCTATTAGAGAGTTGGACAGTCTTATGGTCCTATTAGAGAGTTGGACAGTCTGAGGGTCCTATTAGAGAGTTGGACAGTCTGACGGTCCTATTAGAGAGTTGGACAGTCTGATTGACGGTCCTATTAGAGAGTTGGACAGTCTGATTGATGGTTTGATGGTCCTATTAGAGAGTTGGACAGTCTGACGGTCCTATTAGAGAGTTAGACAGTCTGATTGATGGTCCTATTAGACGATCGTCCTATTAGAGAGTTGGACAGTGATTGATGGTCCTATTAGAGAGTTGGACAGTCTGACGGTCCTATTAGAGAGTTGGACAGTCTGATTGATGGTCCTATTAGAGAGTTGGACAGTCTGATTGATGGTCCTATTAGAGAGTTGGACAGTCTGATTGATGGTCCTATTAGAGAGTTGGACAGTCTGACGGTCCTATTAGAGAGTTGGACAGTCTGACGGTCCTATTAGAGAGTTGGACAGTCTGACGGTCCTATTAGAGAGTTGGACAGTCTGATTGATGGTCCTATTAGAGAGTTGGACAGTCTGACGGTCCTATTAGAGAGTTGGACAGTCTGACGGTCCTATTAGAGAGTTGGACAGTCTGATTGATGGTCCTATTAGAGAGTTGGACAGTCTGTCGGTCCTATTAGAGAGTTGGACAGTCTGACGGTCCTATTAGAGTTGGACAGTCTGACGGTCCTATTAGAGAGTTGGACAGTCTGACGGTCCTATTAGAGAGTTGGACAGTCTGATTGACGGTCCTATTAGAGAGTTGGACAGTCTGATTGATGGTCCTATTAGAGAGTTGGACAGTCTGACGGTCCTATTAGAGAGTTAGACAGTCTGATTGATGGTCCTATTAGACGATCGTCCTATTAGAGAGTTGGACAGTGATTGATGGTCCTATTAGAGAGTTGGACAGTCTGACGGTCCTATTAGAGAGTTGGACAGTCTGATTGATGGTCCTATTAGAGAGTTGGACAGTCTGATTGATGGTCCTATTAGAGAGTTGGACAGTCTGATTGATGGTCCTATTAGAGAGTTGGACAGTCTGACGGTCCTATTAGAGAGTTGGACAGTCTGACGGTCCTATTAGAGAGTTGGACAGTCTGACGGTCCTATTAGAGAGTTGGACAGTCTGATTGATGGTCCTATTAGAGAGTTGGACAGTCTTATGGTCCTATTAGAGAGTTGGACAGTCTGACGGTCCTATTAGAGAGTTGGACAGTCTGACGGTCCTATTAGAGAGTTGGACAGTCTGACGGTCCTATTAGAGAGTTGGACAGTCTGATTGACGGTCCTATTAGAGAGTTGGACAGTCTGACGGTCCTATTAGAGAGTTAGACAGTCTGATTGATGGTCCTATTAGACGATCGTCCTATTAGAGAGTTGGACAGTGATTGATGGTCCTATTAGAGAGTTGGACAGTCTGACGGTCCTATTAGAGAGTTGGACAGTCTGACGGTCCTATTAGAGAGTTGGACAGTCTGACGGTCCTATTAGAGAGTTAGACAGTCTCTGATTGATGGTCCTATTAGAGAGTGGGACAGTCTCTGATTGATGGTCCTATTAGAGAGTTGGACAGTCTCTGATTGATGGTCCTATTAGAGAGTGGGACAGTCTCTGATTGATGGTCCTATTAGAGAGTTGGACAGTCTGATGGTCCTATTAGAGAGTGGGACAGTCTCTGATTGATGGTCCTATTAGAGAGTTGGACAGTCTGATGGTCCTATTAGAGAGTTGGACAGTCTCTGATTGATGGTCCTATTAGAGAGTGGGACAGTCTCTGATTGATGGTCCTATTAGAGAGTTGGACAGTCTGATGGTCCTATTAGAGAGTTGGACAGTCTCTGATTGATGGTCCTATTAGAGAGTTGGACAGTCTCTGATTGATGGTCCTATTAGAGAGTTGGACAGTCTGATGGTCCTATTAGAGAGTTGGACAGTCTCTGATTGATGGTCCTATTAGAGAGTTGGACAGTCTGACGGTCCTATTAGAGAGTTGGACAGTCTGATTGATGGTCCTATTAGAGAGTTGGACAGTCTGATTGATGGTCCTATTAGAGAGTTGGACAGTCTGACGGTCATATTAGAAAGTTGGACAGTCTGATGGTCCTATTAGAGAGTTGGACAGTCTGACGGTCCTATTAGAGAGTTGGACAGTCTGATTGATGGTCCTATTAGAGAGTTGGACAGTCTGACGGTCCTATTAGAGAGTTGGACAGTCTGACGGTCCTCTTAGAGAGTTGGACAGTCTGATTGACGGTCCTATTAGAGAGTTGGACAGTCTGATTGACGGTCCTCTTAGAGAGTTGGACAGTCTGATTGATGGTCCTATTAGAGAGTTGGACAGTCTGATTGATGGTCCTATTAGAGAGTTGGACAGTCTGATTGATGGTCCTATTAGAGAGTTGGACAGTCTGATTGATGGTCCTATTAGAGAGTTGGACAGTCTGACGGTCCTATTAGAGAGTTGGACAGTCTGACGGTCCTATTAGAGAGTTGGACAGTCTGATTGATGGTCCTATTAGAGAGTTGGACAGTCTTATGGTCCTATTAGAGAGTTGGACAGTCTGACGGTCCTATTAGAGAGTTGGACAGTCTGACGGTCCTATTAGAGAGTTGGACAGTCTGATTGACGGTCCTATTAGAGAGTTGGACAGTCTGATTGATGGTCCTATTAGAGAGTTGGACAGTCTGACGGTCCTATTAGAGAGTTAGACAGTCTGATTGATGGTCCTATTAGACGATCGTCCTATTAGAGAGTTGGACAGTGATTGATGGTCCTATTAGAGAGTTGGACAGTCTGATTGATGGTCCTATTAGAGAGTTGGACAGTCTGACGGTCCTATTAGAGAGTTGGACAGTCTGACGGTCCTATTAGAGAGTTGGACAGTCTGACGGTCCTATTAGAGAGTTGGACAGTCTGATTGATGGTCCTATTAGAGAGTTGGACAGTCTTATGGTCCTATTAGAGAGTTGGACAGTCTGATGGTCCTATTAGAGAGTTGGACAGTCTGACGGTCCTATTAGAGAGTTGGACAGTCTGACGGTCCTATTAGAGAGTTGGACAGTCTGATTGACGGTCCTATTAGAGAGTTGGACAGTCTGATTGATGGTCCTATTAGAGAGTTGGACAGTCTGACGGTCCTATTAGAGAGTTAGACAGTCTGATTGATGGTCCTATTAGACGATCGTCCTATTAGAGAGTTGGACAGTGATTGATGGTCCTATTAGAGAGTTGGACAGTCTGACGGTCCTATTAGAGAGTTGGACATTCTGACGGTCCTATTAGAGAGTTGGACAGTCTGACGGTCCTATTAGAGAGTTAGACAGTCTCTGATTGATGGTCCTATTAGAGAGTGGGACAGTCTCTGATTGATGGTCCTATTAGAGAGTTGGACAGTCTCTGATTGATGGTCCTATTAGAGAGTGGGACAGTCTCTGATTGATGGTCCTATTAGAGAGTTGGACAGTCTGATGGTCCTATTAGAGAGTGGGACAGTCTCTGATTGATGGTCCTATTAGAGAGTGGGACAGTCTCTGATTGATGGTCCTATTAGAGAGTTGGACAGTCTCTGATTGATGGTCCTATTAGAGAGTGGGACAGTCTCTGATTGATGGTCCTATTAGAGAGTTGGACAGTCTGATGGTCCTATTAGAGAGTTGGACAGTCTCTGATTGATGGTCCTATTAGAGAGTTGGACAGTCTCTGATTGATGGTCCTATTAGAGAGTTGGACAGTCTGATGGTCCTATTAGAGAGTTGGACAGTCTGACGGTCCTATTAGAGAGTTGGACAGTCTGATTGATGGTCCTATTAGAGAGTTGGACAGTCTGATTGATGGTCCTATTAGAGAGTTGGACAGTCTGATTGATGGTCCTATTAGAGAGTTGGACAGTCTGACGGTCATATTAGAAAGTTGGACAGTCTGATGGTCCTATTAGAGAGTTGGACAGTCTGACGGTCCTATTAGAGAGTTGGACAGTCTGATTGATGGTCCTATTAGAGAGTTGGACAGTCTGACGGTCCTATTAGAGAGTTGGACAGTCTGATTGATGGTCCTATTAGAGAGTTGGACAGTCTGACGGTCCTATTAGAGAGTTGGACAGTCTGACGGTCCTCTTAGAGAGTTGGACAGTCTGATTGACGGTCCTATTAGAGAGTTGGACAGTCTGATTGACTGTCCTATTAGAGAGTTGGACAGTCTGATTGATGGTCCTATTAGAGAGTTGGACAGTCTGATTGATGGTCCTATTAGAGAGTTGGACAGTCTGATTGATGGTCCTATTAGAGAGTTGGACAGTCTGATTGATGGTCCTATTAGAGAGTTGGACAGTCTGATTGATGGTCCTATTAGAGAGTTGGACAGTCTGACGGTCCTATTAGAGAGTTGGACAGTCTGACGGTCCTATTAGAGAGTTGGGCAGTCTGATTGATGGTCCTATTAGAGAGTTGGACAGTCTTATGGTCCTATTAGAGAGTTGGACAGTCTGACGGTCCTATTAGAGAGTTGGACAGTCTGACGGTCCTATTAGAGAGTTGGACAGTCTGATTGACGGTCCTATTAGAGAGTTGGACAGTCTGATTGATGGTCCTATTAGAGAGTTGGACAGTCTGACGGTCCTATTAGAGAGTTAGACAGTCTGATTGATGGTCCTATTAGACGATCGTCCTATTAGAGAGTTGGACAGTGATTGATGGTCCTATTAGAGAGTTGGACAGTCTGACGGTCCTATTAGAGAGTTGGACAGTCTGATTGATGGTCCTATTAGAGAGTTGGACAGTCTGATTGATGGTCCTATTAGAGAGTTGGACAGTCTGATTGATGGTCCTATTAGAGAGTTGGACAGTCTGACGGTCATATTAGAAAGTTGGACAGTCTGATGGTCCTATTAGAGAGTTGGACAGTCTGACGGTCCTATTAGAGAGTTGGACAGTCTGATTGATGGTCCTATTAGAGAGTTGGACAGTCTGACGGTCCTATTAGAGAGTTGGACAGTCTGACGGTCCTCTTAGAGAGTTGGACAGTCTGATTGACGGTCCTATTAGAGAGTTGGACAGTCTGATTGACGGTCCTCTTAGAGAGTTGGACAGTCTGATTGATGGTCCTATTAGAGAGTTGGACAGTCTGATTGATGGTCCTATTAGAGAGTTGGACAGTCTGATTGATGGTCCTATTAGAGAGTTGGACAGTCTGATTGATGGTCCTATTAGAGAGTTGGACAGTCTGACGGTCCTATTAGAGAGTTGGACAGTCTGACGGTCCTATTAGAGAGTTGGACAGTCTGATTGATGGTCCTATTAGAGAGTTGGACAGTCTTATGGTCCTATTAGAGAGTTGGACAGTCTGACGGTCCTATTAGAGAGTTGGACAGTCTGACGGTCCTATTAGAGAGTTGGACAGTCTGATTGACGGTCCTATTAGAGAGTTGGACAGTCTGATTGATGGTCCTATTAGAGAGTTGGACAGTCTGACGGTCCTATTAGAGAGTTAGACAGTCTGATTGATGGTCCTATTAGACGATCGTCCTATTAGAGAGTTGGACAGTGATTGATGGTCCTATTAGAGAGTTGGACAGTCTGACGGTCCTATTAGAGAGTTGGACAGTCTGATTGATGGTCCTATTAGAGAGTTGGACAGTCTGACGGTCCTATTAGAGAGTTGGACAGTCTGACGGTCCTATTAGAGAGTTGGACAGTCTGACGGTCCTATTAGAGAGTTGGACAGTCTGATTGATGGTCCTATTAGAGAGTTGGACAGTCTTATGGTCCTATTAGAGAGTTGGACAGTCTGATGGTCCTATTAGAGAGTTGGACAGTCTGACGGTCCTATTAGAGAGTTGGACAGTCTGACGGTCCTATTAGAGAGTTGGACAGTCTGATTGACGGTCCTATTAGAGAGTTGGACAGTCTGATTGATGGTCCTATTAGAGAGTTGGACAGTCTGACGGTCCTATTAGAGAGTTAGACAGTCTGATTGATGGTCCTATTAGACGATCGTCCTATTAGAGAGTTGGACAGTGATTGATGGTCCTATTAGAGAGTTGGACAGTCTGACGGTCCTATTAGAGAGTTGGACATTCTGACGGTCCTATTAGAGAGTTGGACAGTCTGACGGTCCTATTAGAGAGTTAGACAGTCTCTGATTGATGGTCTTATTAGAGAGTGGGACAGTCTCTGATTGATGGTCCTATTAGAGAGTTGGACAGTCTCTGATTGATGGTCCTATTAGAGAGTGGGACAGTCTCTGATTGATGGTCCTATTAGAGAGTTGGACAGTCTGATGGTCCTATTAGAGAGTGGGACAGTCTCTGATTGATGGTCCTATTAGAGAGTGGGACAGTCTCTGATTGATGGTCCTATTAGAGAGTTGGACAGTCTCTGATTGATGGTCCTATTAGAGAGTGGGACAGTCTCTGATTGATGGTCCTATTAGAGAGTTGGACAGTCTGATGGTCCTATTAGAGAGTTGGACAGTCTCTGATTGATGGTCCTATTAGAGAGTTGGACAGTCTCTGATTGATGGTCCTATTAGAGAGTTGGACAGTCTGATGGTCCTATTAGAGAGTTGGACAGTCTGACGGTCCTATTAGAGAGTTGGACAGTCTGATTGATGGTCCTATTAGAGAGTTGGACAGTCTGATTGATGGTCCTATTAGAGAGTTGGACAGTCTGATTGATGGTCCTATTAGAGAGTTGGACAGTCTGACGGTCATATTAGAAAGTTGGACAGTCTGATGGTCCTATTAGAGAGTTGGACAGTCTGACGGTCCTATTAGAGAGTTGGACAGTCTGATTGATGGTCCTATTAGAGAGTTGGACAGTCTGACGGTCCTATTAGAGAGTTGGACAGTCTGATTGATGGTCCTATTAGAGAGTTGGACAGTCTGACGGTCCTATTAGAGAGTTGGACAGTCTGACGGTCCTCTTAGAGAGTTGGACAGTCTGATTGACGGTCCTATTAGAGAGTTGGACAGTCTGATTGACTGTCCTATTAGAGAGTTGGACAGTCTGATTGATGGTCCTATTAGAGAGTTGGACAGTCTGATTGATGGTCCTATTAGAGAGTTGGACAGTCTGATTGATGGTCCTATTAGAGAGTTGGACAGTCTGATTGATGGTCCTATTAGAGAGTTGGACAGTCTGATTGACGGTCCTATTAGAGAGTTGGACAGTCTGACGGTCCTATTAGAGAGTTGGGCAGTCTGATTGATGGTCCTATTAGAGAGTTGGACAGTCTTATGGTCCTATTAGAGAGTTGGACAGTCTGACGGTCCTATTAGAGAGTTGGACAGTCTGACGGTCCTATTAGAGAGTTGGACAGTCTGATTGACGGTCCTATTAGAGAGTTGGACAGTCTGATTGATGGTCCTATTAGAGAGTTGGACAGTCTGACGGTCCTATTAGAGAGTTAGACAGTCTGATTGATGGTCCTATTAGACGATCGTCCTATTAGAGAGTTGGACAGTGATTGATGGTCCTATTAGAGAGTTGGACAGTCTGACGGTCCTATTAGAGAGTTGGACAGTCTGATTGATGGTCCTATTAGAGAGTTGGACAGTCTGATTGATGGTCCTATTAGAGAGTTGGACAGTCTGATTGATGGTCCTATTAGAGAGTTGGACAGTCTGACGGTCCTATTAGAGAGTTGGACAGTCTGACGGTCCTATTAGAGAGTTGGACAGTCTGACGGTCCTATTAGAGAGTTGGACAGTCTGATTGATGGTCCTATTAGAGAGTTGGACAGTCTGTCGGTCCTATTAGAGAGTTGGACAGTCTGACGGTCCTATTAGAGTTGGACAGTCTGACGGTCCTATTAGAGAGTTGGACAGTCTGACGGTCCTATTAGAGAGTTGGACAGTCTGATTGACGGTCCTATTAGAGAGTTGGACAGTCTGATTGATGGTCCTATTAGAGAGTTGGACAGTCTGACGGTCCTATTAGAGAGTTAGACAGTCTGATTGATGGTCCTATTAGACGATCGTCCTATTAGAGAGTTGGACAGTGATTGATGGTCCTATTAGAGAGTTGGACAGTCTGACGGTCCTATTAGAGAGTTGGACAGTCTGTCGGTCCTATTAGAGAGTTGGACAGTCTGACGGTCCTATTAGAGAGTTAGACAGTCTGATTGATGGTCCTATTAGACGATCGTCCTATTAGAGAGTTGGACAGTGATTGATGGTCCTATTAGAGAGTTGGACAGTCTGACGGTCCTATTAGAGAGTTGGACAGTCTGACGGTCCTATTAGAGAGTTGGACTGTCTGACGGTCCTATTAGAGAGTTGGACAGTCTGATTGATGGTCCTATTAGAGAGTTGGACAGTCTGATTGATGGTCCTATTAGAGAGTTGGACAGTCTGACGGTCATATTAGAGAGTTGGACAGTCTGATGGTCCTATTAGAGAGTTGGACAGTCTGATTGATGGTCCTATTAGAGAGTTGGACAGTCTGATGGTCCTATTAGAGAGTTGGACAGTCTGATTGATGGTCCTATTAGAGAGTTGGACAGTCTGATTGATGGTCCTATTAGAGAGTTGGACAGCCTGACGGTCCTATTAGAGAGTTGGACAGTCTGACGGTCCTATTAGAGAGTTGGACAGTCTGATTGATGGTCCTTGTTACGCACGCCTCTATGAAGAGGGAACGCAACACCCTGCTACAACTAAACTCTCCGTGAAGCGAAAAGGTATGGACTGTAGGTGCAAGTAAGAATGACAACAGGCAGAATGTGGTACCGTTTACAAGGACTTTATTCCTTTACACGGTAATATGGGGAAAAGGGGCTGGACGGAACCAAAGCAAAGAAAGTAAATCTCAAAGCCCCCCCCTCTCCTATTTTACCTGCCTACCCACTACTTACCTAATTTAGCACCACCTGGTGCCCTAACCAAAATACAAGGGGTGGTCCGCCCAGGTCTTACCTAGTGTGCCTAGACAGCGATTATGCTACGGGTATATGTATGCCCGCGGGCCTCTTGCCTAAACACTCCCTAGGTGCCTTCCCCTTTCCCCCTGGGAACAAATGAAACAGAATATTAAACAATTTCAAACAAACTAAGAAACAAAAGGATGTCAAATAAGCTCTATCTGAGCAACAAACTCACAGAACATACCACTTTCCAGCAAAATCAACCTCTATCACAATCAATCTCAGCAATCCCTACCTCCAGCAAAATCTCTACCTCCAAAAAGAAGAGATCTCCCCCCTGAACAGAACACTGGCTTTTATATAGTGTCAGAAGGAATGGGTAATTGGAGACAGCTGTGTCTTGACGAGGGGGCGGGGTCAGCTCTCCAATTAGCCCTGGAGTCAATCAATCAGCTGCTTGAGGGATTTCAGGAAGCCATTTCCTGAAATAAACACATGCAAATACACAATCTACAACACATAATCTGGGGAACGTAACAGTCCTATTAGAGAGTTGGACAGTCTGATGGTCCTATTAGAGAGTTGGACAGTCTGACGGTCCTATTAGAGAGTTGGACAGTCTGACGGTCGTATTAGAGAGTTGGACAGTCTGACGGTCCTATTAGAGAGTTGGACAGTCTGACGGTCCTATTAGAGAGTTGGACAGTCTGACGGTCCTATTAGAGAGTTGGACATTCTGACGGTCCTATTAGAGAGTTGGACAGTCTGATGGTCCTATTAGAGAGTTGGACAGTCTGATGGTCCTATTAGAGAGTTAGACAGTCTGATTGATGGTCCTATTAGACAGTGATCGTCCTATTAGAGAGTTGGACAGTCTGATTGATGGTCCTATTAGACAGTCTGACGGTCCTATTAGAGAGTTGGACAGTCTGACGGTCCTATTAGAGAGTTGGACAGTCTGACAGTCCTATTAGAGTTGGACAGTCTGAAGGTCCTATTAGAGAGTTGGACAGTCTGACGGTCCTATTAGAGAGTTAGACAGTCTGACAGTCCTATTAGAGTTGGACAGTCTGAAGGTCCTATTAGAGAGTTGGACAGTCTGACGGTCCTATTAGAGAGTTAGACAGTCTGATGATCCTATTAGAGAGTTAGACAGTCTGATTGATGGTCCTATTAGACAGTGATGGTCCTATTAGAGAGTTGGACAGTCTGATTGATGGTCCTATTAGACAGTCTGACGGTCCTATTAGAGAGTTGGACAGTCTGACGGTCCTATTAGAGAGTTGGACAGTCTGATGATCCTATTAGAGAGTTAGACAGTCTGATTGATGGTCCTATTAGACAGTGATGGTCCTATTAGAGAGTTGGACAGTCTGATTGATGGTCCTATTAGACAGTCTGACGGTCCTATTAGAGAGTTGGACAGTCTGATGGTCCTATTAGAGAGTTAGACAGTCTGATTGATGGTCCTATTAGACAGTCTGACGGTCCTATTAGAGAGTTGGACATTCTGATAGTAATAGTGTGTTTATTCTCTCCCTCTGTCCCCCATCAGGCGGTGACCATTAATGAGTTTAAAGGACAAATATTCTACAGCAACACAACCATGTAAGTTGACCTCTCACTCTCCCTTCATTCTCTCTGTTCTCTCCTTTGATTCTCTGTCCTCTCCTTTCATTCTCTCCTTTCATTCTCTCTGTCCTCTCCTTTGATTCTCTGTCCTCTCCTTTCATTCTCTCCTTTCATTCTCTCTGTCCTCCTTTCATTCTCTCAGTCCTCCTTTCATTCTCTCCTTTCATTCTCTCTGTCCTCCTTTCATTCTCTCCTTTCATTCTCTGTCCTCTCCTTTCATTCTCTCTGTTCTCTCCTTTCATTCTCTCCTTTCATTCTCTCCTTTCATTCTCTCCTTTCATTCTCTCTGTCCTCTCCTTTCATTCTCTCTGTCCTCTCCTTTCATTCTCTCCTTTCATTCTCTGTCCTCTCCTTTCATTCTCTCCTTTCATTCTCTCTGTCCTCTCCTTTCATTCTCTCTGTCCTCTCCTTTCATTCTCTCCTTTCATTCTCTGTCCTCTCCTTTCATTCTCTCCTTTCATTCTCTGTTCTCTCCTTTCATTCTCTCCTTTCATTCTCTCTATTCTCTCCTTTCATTCTCTCCTTTCATTCTCTCTGTTCTCTCCTTTCATTCTCTCTGTTCTCTCCTTTCATTCTCTCCTTTCATTCTCTCTGTTCTCTCCTTTCATTCTCTCTGTTCTCTCCCTTCATTCTCTCCTTTCATTCTCTCTGTTCTCTCCTTTCATTCTCTCTGTTCTCTCCTTTCATTCTCTCCTTTCATTCTCTGTTCTCTCCTTTCATTCTCTCCTTTCATTCTCTGTCCTCTCCTTTTATTCTCCCTGTTCTCTCCTTTCATTCTCTGTTCTCTCCTTTCATTCTCTCCTTTCATTCTCTGTCCTCTCCTTTCATTCTCTCTGTTCTCTCCTTTCATTCTCTCTGTTCTCTCCTTTCATTCTCTCTGTTCTCTCCTTTCATTCTCTCCTTTCATTCTCTCCTTTCATTCTCTGTCCTCTCCTTTCATTCTCTCTGTTCTCTCCTTTCATTCTCTCCTTTCATTCTCTGTCCTCTCCTTTTATTCTCTCCTTTCATTCTCTCCTTTCATTCTCTCTGTTCTCTCCTTTCATTCTCTCTGTTCTCTCCTTTCATTCTCTCCTTTCATTCTCTCTGTTCTCTCCTTTCATTCTCTCCTTTCATTCTCTCCTTTCATTCTCTCTGTTCTCTCCTTTCATTCTCTCCTTTCATTCTCTCTGTTCTCTCCTTTCATTCTCTCTGTCCTCTCCTTTCATTCTCTCTGTCCTCTCCTTTCATTCTCTCCTTTCATTCTCTCTGTTCTCTCCTTTCATTCTCTCCTTTCATTCTCTCTGTCCTCTCCTTTCATTCTCTCCTTTCATTCTCTCTGTTCTCTCCTTTCATTCTCTCTGTTCTCTCCTTTCATTCTCTCTGTCCTCTCCTTTCATTCTCTCCTTTCATTCTCTCTGTCCTCTCCTTTCATTCTCTCCTTTCATTCTCTCTGTTCTCTCCTTTCATTCTCTCTGTTCTCTCCTTTCATTCTCTCCTTTCATTCTCTCTGTTCTCTCCTTTCATTCTCTCTGTCCTCTCCTTTTATTCTCTCTGTTCTCTCCTTTCATTCTCTGTTCTCTCCTTTCATTCTCTCCTTTCATTCTCTGTCCTCTCCTTTCATTCTCTCTGTTCTCTCCTTTCATTCTCTCTGTTCTCTCCTTTCATTCTCTGTCCTCTCCTTTCATTCTCTCCTTTCATTCTCTCCTTTCATTCTCTCTGTCCTCTCCTTTCATTCTCTCTGTCCTCTCCTTTCATTCTCTCCTTTCATTCTCTCTGTTCTCTCCTTTCATTCTCTCTGTCCTCTCCTTTCATTCTCTCCTTTCATTCTCTCTGTCCTCCTTTCATTCTCTCTGTCCTCTCCTTTCATTCTCTCCTTTCATTCTCTGTCCTCTCCTTTTATGCTCCTCAGCCATCCATCTAAATGCCGCCACCGCCACCATGTGGCAGATCTCTATAATTCAACATCTCTCTACTCTCCCTCTATGTACTCAACCCCCCCTCTCTCTCTACTCTCCCTCTATGTACTCAACCCCCCTCTCTCTCTCTAGTCTCCCTCTATGTACTCAACCCCCCTCTCTCTCTCTCTACTCTCCCTCTATGTACTCAACCCCCTCTCTCTCTCTACTCTCCCTCTATGTACTCAACCCCCCCCTCTCTCTCTCTACTCTCCCTCTATGTACTCAACCCCCCCTCTCTCTACTCTCCCTCTATGTACTCAACCCCCCTCTCTCTCTCTACTCTCCCTCTATGTACTCAACCCCCCTCTCTCTCTCTACTCTCCCTCTATGTACTCAACCCCCCTCTCTCTCTCTCTACTCTCCCTCTATGTACTCAACCCCCCTCTCTCTAGTCTCCCTCTATGTACTCAACCCCCCCCTCTCTCTCTCTCTACTCTCCCTCTATGTACTCAACCCCCCCTCTCTCTCTACTCTCCCTCTATGTACTCAACCCCCCTCTCTCTCTCTACTCTCCCTCTATGTACTCAACCCCCCCTCTCTCTCTACTCTCCCTCTATGTACTCAACCCCCCCTCTCTCTCTCTACTCTCCCTCTATGTACTCAACCCCCCTCTCTCTCTCTCTACTCTCCCTCTATGTACTCAACCCCCCCCTCTCTCTCTCTCTACTCTCCCTCTATGTACTCAACCCCCTCTCTCTCTCTACTCTCCTCTATGTACTCAACCCCCTCTCTCTCTCTCTCTACTCTCCCTCTATGTACTCAACCCCCCCTCTCTCTCTCTCTCTCTCTCTACTCTCCCTCTATGTACTCAACCCCCCCCCTCTCTCTCTCTCTCTCTCTCTCTCTCTCTCTCTCTCTACTCTCCCTCTATGTACTCAACCCCCCCCCTCTCTCTCTACGTACTCAACCCCCCTCTCTCTCTACTCTCCCTCTATGTACTCAACCCCCCCCCCTCTCTCTCTCTCTCTCTCTCTCTCTCTCTCTCTACTCTCCCTCTATGTACTCAACCCCCCCTCTCTCTCTCTCTCTCTCTCTCTCTACTCTCCCTCTATGTACTCAACCCCCCCCCCTCTCTCTCTACTCTCCCTCTATGTACTCAGCCCCCTCTCTCTCTCTACTCTCCCTCTATGTACTCAACCCCCCCCCTCTCTCTCCTCTCATATTCCAGGTGAGATGTACCTGGAGACCCAGGGTATAGACTACAGCACCTGGAGTTTCTGACCTTTAACCCCTCTCTCTCTCTGTCTTCCAGGGGAGGTGTACCTGGAGTCCCAGGGTATAGACTACAGCACCTGGGGTTTCTGACCTTTAACCCCTCTCTCTCTGTATTCCAGGTGAGGTGTACCTGGAGACCCAGGGAATAGACTACAGCACCTGGGGTTTCTGACCTTTAACCCCTCTCTCTCTCTCTCTCTCTCTCTCTCTCTCTCTCCCTCTCAGTCTTCCAGGGGAGGTGTACCTGGAGACCCAGGGAATAGACTACAGCACCTAGGGTTTCTGACCTTTAACCCCTCTCTCTCTGTGTCTTCCAGGGGAGGTGTACCTGGAGACCCAGGTAATAGACTACAACACCTGGGGTGTCTGTCCTTTAACCCCTATCTCTCTCTCAGTCTTCCAGGGGAGGTGTACCTGGAGACCCAGGGAATAGACTACAGCACCTGGGGTTTCTGGCAGAACCATGTAGCTCTGGCTGGGATCATTACGGTGTGTATGGTCTTGGCCTACATACAGCTCAGACGGATCAACCGCTGGAAGTGACACAGGCCGCAAGAA
This sequence comes from Oncorhynchus tshawytscha, assembly GCF_018296145.1. Classification (NCBI taxonomy): domain Eukaryota; kingdom Metazoa; phylum Chordata; class Actinopteri; order Salmoniformes; family Salmonidae; genus Oncorhynchus; species Oncorhynchus tshawytscha. The sequence goes on from NW_024609789.1 coordinate 488,879, forward strand.
TAGAATCATAGAATCAGATTGAACTACACCTTCTGGAACAACAGGGGCTGAGAAGAGACACACATCACAAGAATAGAATCAGATTGACCTACACCTTCTGGAACAACAGGGGCTGAGAAGAGACACACATCACAAGAATAGAATCAGATTGACCTACACCTTCTGGAACAACAGGGGCTGAGAAGAGACACACATCACAAGAATAGAATCAGATTTAGAGAAGAGACACACACACACTCTCCACTCCAGTCCATTGTAATATGGTTGTATGGTTGTATGGTACGTTTTGTGTTGTAGAAATGTACTGGTGTAGTTATGTTATGATGTTGATGTTGTTATTTGATGCCTTAATACAGTCTAAGTCCTGTCTGTGTCGGGGGGAGGGGTTCTACTGAACGATGTGGAATTGTTTTAAGAAGGTCAAACCAAGGATCTTCTTGTTATTCGATTTAGAGTTTTAAGACTCCTCGAGGTATCAAAAAAATAAAAATAAAACAAATATTTGATGAACATTTGTATTTGTCCTTACTGCTGTTAACCAATAGAGACACATTGAATAACAGATAGTCCTTACTGCTGTTAACCAATAGAGACACATTGAATAACAGATAGTCCTTACCTGCTGTTAACCAATAGAGACACATTGAATAACAGTCCTTACTGCTATTAGCCCATAGAGACACATTGAATAACAGTCCTTACTGCTATTAGCCCATAGAAACACATTGAATAACAGTCCTTACTGCTATTAGCCCATAGAAACACATTGAATAACAGACATCTAATGATGAAACATTATGGAGTCTTAAAGGAGGACTGTAGCATCATGAGGTAATCACCGGGAATTCATTTCAATTAACATGTGTGCCTTTTTTAGAAGTTAAGTTGTGGAATTTCTTTCCTTATAACCTGTTTGGGATAGGGGGCAGTATTTTCACGACTGGATGAAAAGCGTTCCCAAAGTAAACTAGCTGCTACCTGCCCAGAAGCTAGGATATGCATATAATTGGTAGGTTTGGATAGAAAACACTCTAAAGTTTCTAAAACTGTTAAAATAATGTCTGTGAGTATATCATAACTTATTTGGTAGGCAAAAACCCCGAGGACAAACCAACCAGGAAAAAAAATTGAGGTCACTCTCTTTTCAATGGATTTTCTATGGGGATCTAGATTTCTAAGGCACTTGCTTGCAGTTCCTATCGCTTCCACTAGATGTCAACAGTCTTTAGAAATTGGTTGATGTTTTTCTTTAGAGAAATGAAGAAGTAGGGCTGTTCAGAACGAGGGTCGAGACTAGTCTACTGTTGTGGTTGGGGGCGCACGACCTGAAAGCTCCCTCCACTTTGTTTTTATCCACTACTGAACCAAGTTTATCCCGTCTTAAATTTTATCGATTATTTACGTTTAAAAAAGTTACACACCAAAAGTTTTATTAGGAAAGTTGTTTGAAATGTTTGGACAAAGATTACATGTAACTTATTAGATATTTTGTAGTCATGTTGCGCGAGTTGGAACCAGTGTTTTTTTTTAAATCAAACGCGCCAAATAAATGGACATTTTGGAGATATAACGACGGAATTAATCGAACAAAAGGACCATTTGTGATGTTTATGGGACATATTGGAGTGCCAACAGAAGCAGCTCTTCAAAGGTGAGGCACAAATTATATCGTTATTTCTGAGGTTTGTGTCGCACCTGGCGGGATGAAATATGATTGTCTGTGTTTGTTTGATGGGGTGCTACCTTAGCAGGAACTAATAGGGATCCATAATAAACCCCAGGAAGAGTAGCTGCTGACTTGGTAACAGGAACTAATGGGGACCCATAATAAACCCCAGGAAGAGTAGCTGCTGCCTTGGCAACAGGAACTATTGGGGATCCATGTGGAGTATCTCTCTCCAGGTCATCATCTGTTGTTTAATTCATTCCAGGTGACTACCTCATGAAGCTGGTTGAGAGAAGGCCAAGAGTGTGCAATGCTGTTATCAAGGCAAAGGGTGGCTACTTTGAAGAATCTCAAATATATTTAGATTTGTTTAACACTTTTCTGGTTACTACATGATTCCATATGTGTTATTTCATAGTTGTGATGTCTTCACTAGTATTTTACAATGTAGAAAATATAAAAAATAAAGAAAAATCCTGGAATGAGTAGGTGTTCCAAAACTTTTCATTGGTACTCTATATAATTCATAATTTTGAAAAGTTATTCCAAATAACATACAGATCAACTGGGACATGTTAAAAAGCATGATTTATTATTTTTAAGTCTTCACACGTTGAAAAAGAAAGACATTGTTTAAAAGGTAACGTCACAGATTAGGCACAAGCGGTGCTATAGAGACCAGACGATATAAGCCCTGCCTCAAACACCAACGGGCGGTGCTATAGAGACCAGACGATATAAGCCCTGCCTCAAACACCAATGGGCGGTGCTATAGAGACCAGACGATATAAGCCCTGCCTCAAACACCAACGGGCGGTGCTATAGAGACCAGACGATATAAGCCCTGCCTCAAACACCAACGGGCGGTGCTATAGAGACCAGACGATATAAGCCCTGCGTCAGACACCAGCAGGCGGTGCTATAGAGACCAGACGATATAAGCCCTGTTACAGTCTCCCCTATATAGTGCAAGAAGCCCTGTGTCAGACGCGCTACAGTCTCCCCTATATAGTGCACTAAGCCCTGCTACAGTCTCCCCTATATAGTGCACTAAGCCCTGCTAGTCTCCACTATACAGTGCACTAAGCCCTGCTACAGTCTCCCCTATATAGTGCACTAAGCCCTGTTACAGTCTCCCCTATATAGTGCACTAAGCCCTGTTACAGTCTCCCCTATATAGTGCACTAAGCCCTGCTAGTCTCCCTATATAGTGCACTAAGCCCTGCTAGTCTCCCCTATATAGTGCACTAAGCCCTGCTAGTCTCACCTATACAGTGCACTAAGCCCTGCTAGTCTCACCTATACAGTGCACTAAGCCCTGCTACAGTCTCCCCTATATAGTGCACTAAGCCCTGCTACAGTCTCCCTATATAGTGCACTAAGCCCTGCTACAGTCTCCCTATATAGTGCACTAAGCCCTGCTACAGTCTCCCTATATAGTGCACTAAGCCCTGCTACAGTCTCCCTATATAGTGCACTAAGCCCTGCTACAGTCTCCCTATATAGTGCACTAAGCCCTGCTACAGTCTCCCTATATAGTGCACTAAGCCCTGCTACAGTCTCCCTATATAGTGCACTAAGCCCTGTGTCAGACGTGCTAGTCTCCCTATATAGTGCACTAAGCCCTACTACAGTCTCCCTATATAGTGCACTAAGCCCTGCTACAGTCTCCCTATATAGTGCACTAAGCCCTGCTACAGTCTCCCTATATAGTGCACTAAGCCCTGCTACAGTCTCCCTATATAGTGCACTAAGCCCTGCTAGTCTCCCCTATATAGTGCACTAAGCCCTGCTACAGTCTCCCTATATAGTGCACTAAGCCCTGTGTCAGACGTGCTAGTCTCCCTATATAGTGCACTAAGCCCTACTACAGTCTCCCTATATAGTGCACTAAGCCCTGCTACAGTCTCCCTATATAGTGCACTAAGCCCTGCTACAGTCTCCCCTATATAGTGCACTAAGCCCTGCTACAGTCTCCCCTATATAGTGCACTAAGCCCTGCTACAGTCTCCCTATATAGTGCACTAAGCCCTGCTACAGTCTCCCTATATAGTGCACTAAGCCCTGCTAGTCTCCCCTATATAGTGCACTAAGCCCTGCTACAGTCTCCCTATATAGTGCACTAAGCCCTGTGTCAGGCATGCTACAGTCTCCCTATATAGTGCACTAAGCCCTGTTACAGTCTCCCTATATAGTGCACTAAGCCCTGTTACAGTCTCCCCTATATAGTGCACTAAGCCCTGCTACAGTCTCCCTATAGTGCACTAAGCCCTGCTACAGTCTCCCCTATATAGTGCACTAAGCCCTGCTACAGTCTCCCTATATAGTGCACTAAGCCCTGCTACAGTCTCCCTATATAGTGCACTAAGCCCTGCTACAGTCTCCCTATATAGTGCACTAAGCCCTGCTACAGTCTCCCTATATAGTGCACTAAGCCCTGCTACAGTCTCCCTATATAGTGCACTAAGCCCTGCTACAGTCTCCCTATATAGTGCACTAAGCCCTGCTACAGTCTCCCTATACAGTGCACTAAGCCCTGCTACAGTCTCCCCTATATAGTGCACTAAGCCCTGCTAGTCTCCCCTATATAGTGCACTAAGCCCTGTGTCAGACGTGCTAGTCTCCCCTATATAGTGCACTAAGCCCTGTTACAGTCTCCCTATATAGTGCACTAAGCCCTGCTACAGTCTCCCTATATAGTGCACTAAGCCCTGCTAGTCTCCCTATATAGTGCACTAAGCCCTTTTACAGTCTCCTCTATATAGTGCACTAAGCCCTGCTACAGTCTCCCTATATAGTGCACTAAGCCCTGCTACAGTCTCCCTATATAGTGCACTAAGCCCTGCTACAGTCTCCCTATATAGTGCACTAAGCCCTGTGTCAGGCGTGCTACAGTCTCCCTATATAGTGCACTAAGCCCTGTTACAGTCTCCCTATATAGTGCACTAAGCCCTGTTACAGTCTCCCTATATAGTGCACTAAGCCCTGTTACAGTCTCCCTATATAGTGCACTAAGCCCTGCTATAGTCTCCCTATATAGTGCACTAAGCCCTGCTACAGTCTCCCTATATAGTGCACTAAGCCCTGCTACAGTCTCCCCTATATAGTGCACTAAGCCCTGCTAGTCTCCCTATATAGTGCACTAAGCCCTGTGTCAGGCGTGCTACAGTCTCCCTATATAGTGCACTAAGCCCTGTTACAGTCTCCCTATATAGTGCACTAAGCCCTGTTAGTCTCCCTATATAGTGCACTAAGCCCTGCTACAGTCTCCCTATATAGTGCACTAAGCCCTGCTACAGTCTCCCTATATAGTGCACTAAGCCCTGCTACAGTCTCCCTATATAGTGCACTAAGCCCTGCTACAGTCTCCCTATATAGTGCACTAAGCCCTGCTACAGTCTCCCTATATAGTGCACTAAGCCCTGCTACAGTCTCCCTATATAGTGCACTAAGCCCTGCTACAGTCTCCCTATATAGTGCACTAAGCCCTGCTACAGTCTCCCTATATAGTGCACTAAGCCCTGCTACAGTCTCCCTATATAGTGCACTAAGCCCTGCTACAGTCTCCCTATATAGTGCACTAAGCCCTGCTACAGTCTCCCTATATAGTGCACTAAGCCCTGCTACAGTCTCCCTATATAGTGCACTAAGCCCTGCTACAGTCTCCCTATATAGTGCACTAAGCCCTGCTAGTCTCCCCTATATAGTGCACTAAGCCCTGCTACAGTCTCCCTATATAGTGCACTAAGCCCTGTGTCAGACGTGCTACAGTCTCCCTATATAGTGCACTAAGCCCTGTTACAGTCTCCCTATATAGTGCAATAAGCCCTGCTACAGTCTCCCTATATAGTGCACTAAGCCCTGCTACAGTCTCCCTATATAGTGCACTAAGCCCTGCTACAGTCTCCCTATATAGTGCACTAAGCCCTGTGTCAGACGTGCTAGTCTCCCCTATATAGTGCACTAAGCCCTGCTACAGTCTTCCCTATATAGTGCACTAAGCACTGCTACAGTCTCCCCTATATAGTGCACTAAGCCCTGCTACAGTCTCCCTATATAGTGCACTAAGCCCTGTGTCAGACGTGCTACAGTCTCCCTATATAGTGCACTAAGCCCTGTGTCAGACGTGCTAGTCTCCCTATATAGTGCACTAAGCCCTGTGTCAGACGTGCTACAGTCTCCCTATATAGTGCACTAAGCCCTGTGTCAGACGTGCTACAGTCTCCCTATATAGTGCACTAAGCCCTGTGTCAGACGTGCTACAGTCTCCCTATATAGTGCACTAAGCCCTGCTACAGTCTCCCTATATAGTGCACTAAGCCCTGCTACAGTCTCCCTATATAGTGCACTAAGCCCTGCTACAGTCTCCCTATATAGTGCACTAAGCCCTGCTACAGTCTCCCCTATATAGTGCACTAAGCCCTGCTAGTCTCCCTATATAGTGCACTAAGCCCTGCTAGTCTCCCTATATAGTGCACTAAGCCCTGTGTCAGATGTGCTAGTCTCCCTATATAGTGCACTAAGCCCTGCTACAGTCTCCCTATATAGTGCACTAAGCCCTGCTACAGTCTCCCTATATAGTGCACTAAGCCCTGCTAGTCTCCCTATATAGTGCACTAAGCCCTGTTACAGTCTCCCCTATATAGTGCACTAAGCCCTGCTACAGTCTCCCCTATATAGTGCACTAAGCCCTGTGTCAGGCGTGCTACAGTCTCCCCTATATAGTGCACTAAGCCCTGTTACAGTCTCCCCTATATAGTGCACTAAGCCCTGTTACAGTCTCCCCTATATAGTGCACTAAGCCCTGCTACAGTCTCCCCTATATAGTGCACTAAGCCCTGCTACAGTCTCCCCTATATAGTGCACTAAGCCCTGCTACAGTCTCCCCTATATAGTGCACTAAGCCCTGCTACAGTCTCCCTATATAGTGCACTAAGCCCTGCTACAGTCTCCCTATATAGTGCACTAAGCCCTGCTACAGTCTCCCTATATAGTGCACTAAGCCCTGCTACAGTCTCCCTATATAGTGCACTAAGCCCTGCTACAGTCTCCCTATATAGTGCACTAAACCCTGTGTCAGACGTGCTACAGTCTCCCTATATAGTGCACTAAGCCCTGTGTCAGACGTGCTACAGTCTCCCTATATAGTGCACTAAGCCCTGTGTCAGACGTGCTACAGTCTCCCCTATATAGTGCACTAAGCCCTGTGTCAGACGTGCTACAGTCTCCCTATATAGTGCACTAAGCCCTGCTACAGTCTCCCTATATAGTGCACTAAGCCCTGTGTCAGACGTGCTACAGTCTCCCTATATAGTGCACTAAGCCCTGCTACAGTATCCCTATATAGTGCACTAAGCTCTGTTACAGTCTCCCTATATAGTGCACTAAACCCTGCTAGTCTCCCTATATAGTGCACTAAGCCCTGCTACAGTCTCCCTATATAGTGCACTAAGCCCTGCTAGTATCCCCTATATAGTGCACTAAGCCCTGCTACAGTCTCCCTATATAGTGCACTAAGCCCTGTGTCAGATGTGCTACAGTCTCCCTATATAGTGCACTAAGCCCTGCTAGTCTCCCTATATAGTGCACTAAGCCCTGTGTCAGACGTAATAATCTCCCTATATAGTGCACTAAGCCCTGTTACAGTCTCCCCTATATAGTGCACTAAGCCCTGTGTCAGACGTAATAGTCTCCCTATATAGTGCACTAAGCCCTGCTACAGTCTCCCTATATAGTGCACTAAGCCCTGCTACAGTATCCCCTATATTGTGCACTAAGCCCTGTGTCAGACGTGCTACAGTCTCCCCTATATAGTGCACTAAGCCCTGTTACAGTCTCCCCTATATAGTGCACTAAGCCCTTCTACAGTCTCCCCTATATAGTGCACTAAGCCCTGTGTCAGACGTAATAGTCCCCCCTATATAGTGCACTAAGCCCTGCAACAGTCTCCCTATATAGTGCACTAAGCCCTGCTACAGTCTCCCTATATAGTGCACTAAGCCCTGCTACAGTCTCCCTATATAGTGCACTAAGCCCTGCTACAGTCTCCCTATATAGTGCACTAAGCCCTGCTACAGTCTCCCTATATAGTGCACTAAGCCCTGCTACAGTCTCCCTATATAGTGCACTAAGCCCTGCTAGTCTCCCCTATATAGTGCACTAAGCCCTGCTAGTCTCCCTATATAGTGCACTAAGCCCTGCTAGTCTCCCTATATAGTGCACTAAGCCCTGTTAGTCTCCCTATATAGTGCACTAAGCCCTGCTACAGTCTCCCTATATAGTGCACTAAGCCCTGCTACAGTCTCCCCTATATAGTGCACTAAGCCCTGCTACAGTCTCCCTATATAGTGCACTAAGCCCTGCTAGTCTCCCTATATAGTGCACTAAGCCCTGCTAGTCTCCCTATATAGTGCACTAAGCCCTGTTAGTCTCCCTATATAGTGCACTAAGCCCTGCTACAGTCTCCCTATATAGTGCACTAAGCCCTGCTACAGTCTCCCCTATATAGTGCACTAAGCCCTGCTACAGTCTCCCCTATATAGTGCACTAAGCCCTGCTACAGTCTCCCCTATATAGTGCACTAAGCCCTGCTACAGTCTCCCCTATATAGTGCACTAAGCCCTGTGTCAGACGTGCTAGTCTCCCCTATATAGTCCACTACTTTTAGTCAGAGCCAGGCCCTATGGTCCTACTCCTTTGGGGCCTAGTGTAAAGTTGTGCACTGTATAGGGAGTAGGGTTCCGTTTGGGATGCACACACACACATATCAGGTTTGACCGGGGTGCCCTGACCCTAGGCGGGAGGAGGGTTCAGAGGGGCAACAGCTCTTCCTGTGGATGTGAAGGACCATGCCACAGCGAGGGCAGGTGTGATAGGCATCCTTGAAACTCCTGAAGACAAACGGGATCAGACAGCATCCCAGCAACAACCTGGAGGGACAGGAGAGTACAGTCAGTATACCTGCTACTGCTGGGGGTGGAGCTGAGATGGAGGGGTGGAGCTGAGACGGAAGGTGGGGGTGGGGCTGAGATGGAGTGGGTGGGGCTGAGACGGAAGGGGTGGAGCTGAGACGGAAGGTGGGGTGGGGCTGGGTGTGGGGCTGAGACGGAGGGTGGGGGTGGGGCTGAGACGGAAGGTGGGGGTGGGGCTGAGACGGTGACTGAGACGGGTGTGTGTGAGAGTGTGTGACTGAGACGGAGTGTGTGTGTGACTGAGACGGAGTGTGTGTGTGTGTGTGACTGAGACGGAGTGTATGTGTGTGTGTGTGTGTGTGTGTGACTGAGACGGAGTGTGTGTGTGTGTGTGTGTGACTGAGACGGAGTGTGTGTGTGTGTGTGTCTGAGACGGAGTGTGTGTGTGTGTGTGTGTGACTGAGAGTGTGTGTGTGTGTGTGTGACTGAGACGGAGTGTGTGTGTGACTGAGACGGAGTGTGTGTGTGTGTGACTGAGACGGAGTGTGTGTGTGTGTGTGACTGAGACGGAGTGTGTGTGTGTGTGTGACTGAGACGGAGTGTGTGTGTGTGTGTGACTGAGACGGAGTGTGTGTGTGTGTGTGTGTGTGACTGAGACGGAGTGTGTGTGTGTGTGTGTGTGACTGAGACGGAGTGTGTGTGTGTGTGTGTGACTGAGACGGAGTGTGTGTGTGTGTGTGTGTGACTGAGACGGAGTGTGTGTGTGTGTGTGTGACTGAGACGGTGTGTGTGTGTGTGTGTGTGTGTGACTGAGACGGAGTGTGTGTGTGTGTGTGTGACTGAGACGGAGTGTGTGTGTGTGTGTGTGTGACTGAGACGGAGTGTGTGTGTGTGTGTGTGTGACTGAGACGGAGTGTGTGTGTGTGTGTGTGTGACTGAGACGGAGTGTGTGTGTGTGTGTGTGAATGAGACGGAGTGTGTGTGTGTGTGTGTGTGACTGAGACGGAGAGTGTGTGTGTGTGTGTGTGACTGAGACGGAGTGTGTGTGTGTGTGTGTGTGTGACTGAGACGGAGTGTGTGTGTGTGTGTGTGTGACTGAGACGGAGTGTGTGTGTGTGTGTGTGTGTGTGTGTGACTGAGACGGAGTGTGTGTGTGTGTGTGACTGAGACGGAGTGTGTGTGTGTGTGTGTGTGTGACTGAGACGGAGTGTGTGTGTGTGTGTGTGTGTGTGACTGAGACGGAGTGTGTGTGTGTGTGTGTGTGACTGAGACGGAGTGTGTGTGTGTGTGTGTGTGACTGAGACGGAGTGTGTGTGTGTGTGTGTGTGTGTGACTGAGACGGAGTGTGTGTGTGTGTGTGTGTGTGACTGAGACGGAGTGTGTGTGTGTGTGTGTGTGACTGAGACGGAGTGTGTGTGTGTGTGTGTGTGACTGAGACGGAGTGTGTGTGTGTGTGTGTGACTGAGACGGAGTGTGTGTGTGTGTGTGTGACTGAGACGGAGTGTGTGTGTGTGTGTGTGACTGAGACGGAGTGTGTGTGTGTGTGTGTGACTGAGACGGAGTGTGTGTGTGTGTAACAGAGACGGAGTGTGTGTGTGTGTGTAACAGAGACGGAGTGTGTGTGTGTGTGTAACAGAGACGGAGTGTGTGTAACAGAGACGGAGTGTGTGTGTCTCCTCACCCACAGAGGATGAACACCAGACACATGGTCCAGGAGAAGGTTCCAGCGTGGTGAGTGACATCACTCATCACCTGGTTCTGACAGGAAGGACATCTGATGAGACCAGGAGAATCACCCAGCTCTGTCTCATAGTGCTGGACAAACCTCTGCCTGGGGGGGCTGGCAACACCTGAGAGAACAAGGGGGTTAGATAAGGGGATCGATCCAAGCCTCTGTCTGGGGGGCTAGCACCACCTGAGAGAACGAGGGGGTTAGATAAGGGGTTAGGTCCAAGCCTCTGTCTGGGGGCTGTCATTATACTACAGTCTGAAGGCTGTGTGTGTGTGTGTGTCCATCATTATACTACAGTCTGAAGGCTGTGTGTGTGTGTGTGTCCATCATTATACTACAGTCTGAAGGCTGTGTGTGTGTGTGTGTGTCCATCATTATACTACAGTCTGAAGGCTGTGTGTGTGTGTGTGTGTGTGTGTGTGTGTGTGTGTCCATCATTATACTACAGTCTGAAGGCTGTGTGTGTGTGTGTGTGTGTGTCCATCATTATACTACAGTCTGAAGGCTGTGTGTGTGTGTGTGTGTGTGTCCATCATTATACTACAGTCTGAAGGCTGTGTGTGTGTGTGTGTGTGTGTCCATCATTATACTACAGTCTGAAGGCTGTGTGTGTGTGTGTGTGTCCATCATTATACTACAGTCTGAAGGCTGTGTGTGTGTGTGTGTGTCCATCATTATACTACAGTCTGAAGGCTGTGTGTGTGTGTGTGTGTGTGTCCATCATTATACTACAGTCTGAAGGCTGTGTGTGTGTGTGTGTGTGTCCATCATTATACTACAGTCTGAAGGCTGTGTGTGTGTGTGTGTGTGTGTGTGTGTGTCCATCATTATACTACAGTCTGAAGGTGTGTGTGTGTGTGTGTGTCCATCATTATACTACAGTCTGAAGGTGTGTGTGTGTGTGTGTGTGTCATCATTATACTACAGTCTGAAGGCTGTGTGTGTGTGTGTGTGTCCATCATTATACTACAGTCTGAAGGCTGTGTGTGTGTGTGTGTGTCCATCATTATACTACAGTCTGAAGGCTGTGTGTGTGTGTGTGTGTGTGTGTGTCCATCATTATACTACAGTCTGAAGGCTGTGTGTGTGTGTGTGTGTCCATCATTATACTACAGTCTGAAGCTGTGTGTGTGTGTGTGTGTGTCCATCATTATACTACAGTCTGAAGGCTGTGTGTGTGTGTGTGTGTCCATCATTATACTACAGTCTGAAGGCTGTGTGTGTGTGTGTGTGTCCATCATTATACTACAGTCTGAAGGCTGTGTGTGTGTGTGTGTGTCCATCATTATACTACAGTCTGAAGGCTGTGTGTGTGTGTGTGTCCATCATTATACTACAGTCTGAAGGCTGTGTGTGTGTGTGTGTGTGTCCATCATTATACTACAGTCTGAAGGCTGTGTGTGTGTGTGTGTGTCCATCATTATACTACAGTCTGAAGGCTGTGTGTGTGTGTGTGTGTGTCCATCATTATACTACAGTCTGAAGGCTGTGTGTGTGTGTGTCCATCATTATACTACAGTCTGAAGGCTGTGTGTGTGTGTGTGTGTGTCCATCATTATACTACAGTCTGAAGGCTGTGTGTGTGTGTGTGTGTGTGTGTGTGTGTCCATCATTATACTACAGTCTGAAGGCTGTGTGTGTGTGTGTGTGTCCATCATTATACTACAGTCTGAGGCTGTGTGTGTGTCCATCATTATACTACAGTCTGGCTGTGTGTGTGTGTGTGTGTGTCCATCATTATACTACAGTCTGAAGGCTGTGTGTCCATCATTATGTACAGTCTGTGTGTGTGTCCATCATTATACTACAGTCTGAAGGCTGTGTGTGTGTGTGTGTGTCCATCATTATACTACAGTCTGAAGGCTGTGTGTGTGTGTGTGTGTCCATCATTATACTACAGTCTGAAGGCTGTGTGTGTGTGTGTGTGTCCATCATTATACTACAGTCTGAAGGCTGTGTGTGTGTGTGTGTGTCCATCATTATACTACAGTCTGAAGGCTGTGTGTGTGTGTGTGTGTGTCCATCATTATACTACAGTCTGAAGGCTGTGTGTGTGTGTGTGTGTGTCCATCATTATACTACAGTCTGAAGGCTGTGTGTGTGTGTGTGTGTCCATCATTATACTACAGTCTGAAGGCTGTGTGTGTGTGTGTGTGTCCATCATTATACTACAGTCTGAAGGCTGTGTGTGTGTGTGTGTGTCCATCATTATACTACAGTCTGAAGGCTGTGTGTGTGTGTGTGTGTGTGTCCATCATTATACTACAGTCTGAAGGCTGTGTGTGTGTGTGTCCATCATTATACTACAGTCTGAAGGCTGTGTGTGTGTGTGTGTCCATCATATATACTGACAGTCTGAAGGCTGTGTGTGTGTGTGTCCATCATTATACTACAGTCTGAAGGTGTGTGTGTGTGTGTGTGTGTCCATCATTATACTACAGTCTGAAGGCTGTGTGTGTGTGTGTCCATCATTATACTACAGTCTGAAGGCTGTGTGTGTGTGTGTCCATCATTATACTACAGTCTGAAGGCTGTGTGTGTGTGTGTGTGTGTCCATCATTATACTACAGTCTGAAGGCTGTGTGTGTGTGTGTGTGTGTGTCCATCATTATACTACAGTCTGAAGGCTGTGTGTGTGTGTGTGTGTGTGTGTCCATCATTATACTACAGTCTGAAGGCTGTGTGTGTGTGTCCATCATTATACTACAGTCTGCTGTGTGTGTGTGTGTCCATCATTATACTACAGTCTGAAGGCTGTGTGTGTGTGTGTGTGTGTGTCCATCATTATACTACAGTCTGAAGGCTGTGTGTGTGTGTCCATCATTATACTACAGTCTGAAGGTGTGTGTGTCCATCATTATACTACAGTCTGAAGGCTGTGTGTGTGTGTGTGTGTGTGTCCATCATTATACTACAGTCTGAAGGCTGTGTGTGTGTGTGGTGTCCATCATTAGGCAGTCTGAAGGCTCACAGTGTGTGTGTGTGTGTGTACTACAGTCTGAAGGCTGTGTGTGTGTGTGTGTGTGTGTCCATCATTATACTACAGTCTGAAGGCTGTGTGTGTGTGTGTGTGTGTCCATCATTATACTACAGTCTGAAGGCTGTGTGTGTGTGTGTGTGTGTCCATCATTATACTACAGTCTGAAGGCTGTGTGTGTGTGTGTGTGTGTGTCCATCATTATACTACAGTCTGAAGGCTGTGTGTGTGTGTGTGTGTGTGTCCATCATTATACTACAGTCTGAAGGCTGTGTGTGTGTGTGTGTCCATCATTATACTACAGTCTGAAGGCTGTGTGTGTGTGTGTGTCCATCATTATACTACAGTCTGAAGGCTGTGTGTGTGTGTGTGTGTCCATCATTATACTACAGTCTGAAGTCCATCATTATACTACAGTCTGAAGGCTGTGTGTGTGTGTGTGTGTCCATCATTATACTACAGTCTGAAGGCTGGTGTGTGTGTGTGTGTGTGTCCATCATTATACTACAGTCTGAAGGCTGTGTGTGTGTGTGTGTGTCCATCATTATACTACAGTCTGAAGGCTGTGTGTGTGTGTGTGTCCATCATTATACTACAGTCTGAAGGCTGTGTGTGTGTGTGTGTGTCCATCATTATTACAGTCTGAAGGCTGTGTGTGTGTGTGTGTGTCCATCATTATAGTACAGTCTGAAGGCTGTGTGTGTGTGTGTGTCCATCATTATACTACAGTCTGAAGGCTGTGTGTGTGTGTGTCCATCATTATACTACAGTCTGAAGGTGTGTGTGTGTGTCCATCATTATACTACAGTCTGAAGGCTGTGTGTGTGTGTGTGTGTCCATCATTATACTACAGTCTGAAGGCTGTGTGTGTGTGTGTGTCCATCATTATACTACAGTCTGAAGGCTGTGTGTGTGTGTGTCCATCATTATACTACAGTCTGAAGGCTGTGTGTGTGTGTGTGTCCATCATTATACTACAGTGTGTGTGTGTGTGTCCATCATTATACTACAGTCTGAAGGCTGTGTGTGTGTGTGTGTCCATCATTATACTACAGTCTGAAGGCTGTGTGTGTGTGTGTGTCCATCATTATACTACAGTCTGTGTGTGTGTGTGTGTGTGTGTCCATCATTATACTACAGTCTGAAGGCTGTGTGTGTGTGTGTCCATCATTATACTACAGTCTGAAGGCTGTGTGTGTGTGTGTGTGTCCATCATTATACTACAGTCTGGCTGGTGTGTGTGTGTGTGTGTGTGTGTGTGTCCATCATTATACTACAGTCTGAAGGCTGTGTGTGTGTGTGTGTCCATCATTATACTACAGTCTGAAGGCTGTGTGTGTGTGTGTGTGTCCATCATTATACTACAGTCTGAAGGCTGTGTGTGTGTGTGTGTGTCCATCATTATACTACAGTCTGAAGTGTGTGTGTGTGTGTGTCCATCATTATACTACAGTCTGAAGGCTGTGTGTGTGTGTGTGTGTCCATCATTATACTACAGTCTGAAGGCTGTGTGTGTGTGTGTGTGTGTGTCCATCATTATACTACAGTCTGAAGGCTGTGTGTGTGTGTGTGTGTCCATCATTATACTACAGTCTGAAGGCTGTGTGTGTGTGTGTGTGTCCATCATTATACTACAGTCTGAAGGCTGTGTGTGTGTGTGTGTGTGTGTCCATCATTATACTACAGTCTGAAGGCTGTGTGTGTGTGTGTGTGTGTGTCCATCATTATACTACAGTCTGAAGGCTGTGTGTGTGTGTGTGTCCATCATTATACTACAGTCTGAAGGCTGTGTGTGTGTGTGTGTGTGTCCATCATTATACTACAGTCTGAAGGCTGTGTGTGTGTGTGTGTGTCCATCATTATACTACAGTCTGAAGGCTGTGTGTGTGTGTGTGTGTCCATCATTATACTACAGTCTGAAGGCTGTCCATCATTATAGTCAGTCTGAAGGCTGTGTGTGTGTGTGTGTGTGTGTCCATCATTATACTACAGTCTGAAGGCTGTCTGAAGGCTGTGTGTGTGTGTCCATCATTATACTACAGTCTGAAGGCTGTGTGTGTGTGTGTGTGTCCATCATTATACTACAGTCTGAAGGCTGTGTGTGTGTGTGTGTGTCCATCATTATACTACAGTCTGAAGGCTGTGTGTGTGTGTGTCCATCATTATACTACAGTCTGAAGGCTGTGTGTGTGTGTGTGTGTGTGTCCATCATTATACTACAGTCTGAAGGCTGTGTGTGTGTGTGTGTGTGTGTGTGTCCATCATTATACTACAGTCTGAAGGCTGTGTGTGTGTGTGTGTGTGAAGGCTGTACCATCATTATACTACAGTCTGAAGGCTGTGTGTGTGTGTGTGTGTGTCCATCATTATACTACAGTCTGAAGGCTGTGTGTGTGTGTGTGTGTCCATCATTATACTACAGTCTGAAGGCTGTGTGTGTGTGTGTGTGTGTCCATCATTATACTACAGTCTGAAGGCTGTGTGTGTGTGTGTGTCCATCATTATACTACAGTCTGAAGGCTGTGTGTGTGTGTGTGTGTGTCCATCATTATACTACAGTCTGAAGGCTGTGTGTGTGTGTGTGTGTGTGTCCATCATTATACTACAGTCTGAAGGCTGTGTGTGTGTGTGTGTCCATCATTATACTACAGTCTGAAGGCTGTGTGTGTGTGTGTCCATCATTATACTACAGTCTGAAGGCTGTGTGTGTGTGTGTGTGTGTCCATCATTATACTACAGTCTGAAGGCTGTGTGTGTGTGTGTGTGTGTGTCCATCATTATACTACAGTCTGAAGGCTGTGTGTGTGTGTGTGTGTGTCCATCATTATACTACAGTCTGAAGGCTGTGTGTGTGTGTGTGTGTGTGTCCATCATTATACTACAGTCTGAAGGCTGTGTGTGTGTGTGTGTGTGTCCATCATTATACTACAGTCTGAAGGCTGTGTGTGTGTGTGTCCATCATTATACTACAGTCTGAAGGCTGTGTGTGTGTGTGTGTGTGTGTCCATCATTATACTACAGTCTGAAGGCTGTGTGTGTGTGTGTGTGTGTCCATCATTATACTACAGTCTGAAGGCTGTGTGTGTGTGTGTGTGTGTGTCCATCATTATACTACAGTCTGAAGGCTGTGTGTGTGTGTGTGTGTGTCCATCATTATACTACAGTCTGAAGGCTGTGTGTGTGTGTGTGTGTGTCCATCATTATACTACAGTCTGAAGGCTGTGTGTGTGTGTGTGTGTGTCCATCATTATACTACAGTCTGAAGGTGTGTGTGTGTGTGTGTACAGTGTGTGTGTGTGTGTGTCCATCATTATACTACAGTCTGAAGGCTGTGTGTGTGTGTGTGTCCATCATTATACTACAGTCTGAAGGCTGTGTGTGTGTGTGTGTGTGTGTCCATCATTATACTACAGTCTGAAGGCTGTGTGTGTGTGTGTGTGTGTGTCCATCATTATACTACAGTCTGAAGGCTGTGTGTGTGTGTGTGTGTGTGTGTGTGTGTCCATCATTATACTACAGTCTGAAGGCTGTGTGTGTGTGTGTGTGTGTCCATCATTATACTACAGTCTGAAGGCTGTGTGTGTGTGTGTGTGTGTCCATCATTATACTACAGTCTGAAGGCTGTGTGTGTGTGTGTGTGTGTGTGTCCATCATTATACTACAGTCTGAAGGCTGTGTGTGTGTGTGTGTGTGTCCATCATTATACTACAGTCTGAAGGCTGTGTGTGTGTGTGTGTGTGTCCATCATTATACTACAGTCTGAAGGCTGTGTGTGTGTGTGTGTGTGTGTGTCCATCATTATACTACAGTCTGAAGGCTGTGTGTGTGTGTGTGTGTGTGTGTGTGTGTGTGTCCATCATTATACTACAGTCTGAAGGCTGTGTGTGTGTGTGTGTGTGTCCATCATTATACTACAGTCTGAAGGCTGAAGGCTGTGTGTGTGTGTGTGTGTGTCCATCATTATACTACAGTCTGAAGGCTGTGTGTGTGTGTGTGTGTGTCCATCATTATACTACAGTCTGAAGGCTGTGTGTGTGTGTGTGTGTGTGTCCATCATTATACTACAGTCTGAAGGCTGTGTGTGTGTGTGTCCATCATTATACTACAGTCTGAAGGCTGTGTGTGTGTGTGTGTCCATCATTATACTACAGTCTGAAGGCTGTGTGTGTGTGTGTGTCCATCATTATACTACAGTCTGAAGGCTGTGTGTGTGTGTCCATCATTATGTGTGTGTGTGTGTGTGTCCATCATTATACTACAGTCTGAAGGCTGTGTGTGTGTGTGTGTGTCCATCATTATACTACAGTCTGAAGGCTGTGTGTGTGTGTGTGTGTGTGTGTCCATCATTATACTACAGTCTGAAGGTGTGTGTGTGTGTGTGTCCATCATTATACTACAGTCTGAAGGCTGTGTGTGTGTGTGTGTGTGTCCATCATTATACTACAGTCTGAAGGCTGTGTGTGTGTGTGTGTGTGTCCATCATTATACTACAGTCTGAAGGCTGTGTGTGTGTGTGTGTGTCCATCATTATACTACAGTCTGAAGGCTGTGTGTGTGTGTGTGTCCATCATTATACTACAGTGTGTGTGTGTCCATCATTATACTACAGTCTGAAGGCTGTGTGTGTGTGTGTGTGTGTGTGTGTCCATCATTATACTACAGTCTGAAGGCTGTGTGTGTGTGTGTGTGTCCATCATTATACTACAGTCTGAAGGCTGTGTGTGTGTGTGTGTGTGTGTCCATCATTATACTACAGTCTGAAGGCTGTGTGTGTGTGTGTGTGTGTGTCCATCATTATACTACAGTCTGAAGGCTGTGTGTGTGTGTGTGTGTGTCCATCATTATACTACAGTCTGAAGGCTGTGTGTGTGTGTGTGTGTCCATCATTATACTACAGTCTGAAGGCTGTGTGTGTGTGTGTCCATCATTATACTACAGTCTGAAGGCTGTGTGTGTGTGTGTGTGTGTCCATCATTATACTACAGTCTGAAGGCTGTGTGTGTGTGTGTGTGTGTGTGTCCATCATTATACTACAGTCTGAAGGCTGTGTGTGTGTGTGTGTGTGTGTCCATCATTATACTACAGTCTGAAGGCTGTGTGTGTGTGTGTGTCCATCATTATACTACAGTCTGAAGGCTGTGTGTGTGTGTGTGTGTGTCCATCATTATACTACAGTCTGAAGTGTGTGTGTCCATCATTATACTACAGTCTGAAGGTGTGTGTGTGTGTGTCCATCATTATACTACAGTCTGAAGGCTGTGTGTGTGTGTGTGTGTGTGTCCATCATTATACTACAGTCTGAAGGCTGTGTGTGTGTGTGTGTCCATCATTATACTACAGTCTGAAGGCTGTGTGTGTGTGTGTGTGTGTCCATCATTATACTACAGTCTGAAGGCTGTGTGTGTGTGTGTGTGTGTCCATCATTATACTACAGTCTGAAGGCTGTGTGTGTGTGTGTGTGTCCATCATTATACTACAGTCTGAAGGCTGTGTGTGTGTGTGTGTGTGTGTGTCCATCATTATACTACAGTCTGAAGGCTGTGTGTGTGTGTGTGTGTTCCATCATTATACTACAGTCTGAAGGCTGTGTGTGTGTGTGTGTGTGTCCATCATTATACTACAGTCTGAAGGCTGTGTGTGTGTGTGTGTCCATCATTATACTACAGTCTGAAGGCTGTGTGTCTGTGTGTGTGTGTGTGTGTGTGTCCATCATTATACTACAGTCTGAAGGCTGTGTGTGTGTGTGTGTCCATCATTATACTACAGTCTGAAGGTGTGTGTGTGTGTGTGTGTGTCCATCATTATACTACAGTCTGAAGGCTGTGTGTGTGTGTGTGTGTGTCCATCATTATACTACAGTCTGAAGGCTGTGTGTGTGTGTGTGTGTGTGTGTGTCCATCATTATACTACAGTCTGAAGGCTGTGTGTGTGTGTGTGTGTCCATCATTATACTACAGTCTGAAGGCTGTGTGTGTGTGTGTGTGTGTCCATCATTATACTACAGTCTGAAGGCTGTGTGTGTGTGTGTGTGTGTCCATCATTATACTACAGTCTGAAGGCTGTGTGTGTGTGTGTGTCCATCATTCATTATACTACAGTCTGAAGGCTGTGTGTGTGTGTGTGTGTGTCCATCATTATACTACAGTCTGAAGGCTGTGTGTGTGTGTGTCCATCATTTATACTACAGTCTGTGTGTGTGTGTGTGTGTCCATCATTATACTACAGTCTGAAGGCTGTGTGTGTGTGTGTGTGTGTCCATCATTATACTACAGTCTGAAGGCTGTGTGTGTGTGTGTGTGTCCATCATTATACTACAGTCTGAAGGCTGTGTGTGTGTGTGTGTGTCCATCATTATACTACAGTCTGAAGGCTGTGTGTGTGTGTGTGTGTGTGTGTCCATCATTATACTACAGTCTGAAGGCTGTGTGTGTGTGTGTGTGTCCATCATTATACTACAGTCTGAAGGCTGTGTGTGTGTGTGTGTCCATCATTATACTACAGTCTGAAGGCTGTGTGTGTGTGTGTGTGTGTGTGTGTCCATCATTATACTACAGTCTGAAGGCTGTGTGTGTGTGTGTCCATCATTATACTACAGTCTGAAGGCTGTGTGTGTGTGTGTGTGTGTCCATCATTATACTACAGTCTGAAGGCTGTGTGTGTGTGTGTGTCCATCATTATACTACAGTCTGAAGGCTGTGTGTGTGTGTGTGTGTGTCCATCATTATACTACAGTCTGAAGGCTGTGTGTGTGTGTGTGTCCATCATTATACTACAGTCTGAAGGCTGTGTGTCCATCATTATACTACAGTCTGAAGGCTGTGTGTGTGTGTGTGTACTATCAGTCTGACAGGCTGTGTGTGTGTGTGTGTGTGTGTGTCCATCATTATACTACAGTCTGAAGGCTGTGGCTGTGTGTGTGTGTGTCCATCATTATACTACAGTCTGAAGGCTGTGTGTGTGTGTGTGTGTCCATCATTATACTACAGTCTGAAGGTGTGTGTCCATCATTATACTACAGTCTGAAGGCTGTGTGTGTGTGTGTGTGTGTCCATCATTATACTACAGTCTGAAGGCTGTGTGTGTGTGTGTGTGTGTGTCCATCATTATACTACAGTCTGAAGGCTGTGTGTGTGTGTGTGTGTGTCCATCATTATACTACAGTCTGAAGGCTGTGTGTGTGTGTGTGTGTCCATCATTATACTACAGTCTGAAGGCTGTGTGTGTGTGTGTGTCCATCATTATACTACAGTCTGAAGGCTGTGTGTGTGTGTGTGTGTGTGTCCATCATTATACTACAGTCTGAAGGCTGTGTGTGTGTGTGTGTGTGTCCATCATTATACTACAGTCTGAAGGCTGTGTGTGTGTGTGTGTGTGTGTCCATCATTATACTACAGTCTGAAGGCTGTGTGTGTGTGTGTGTGTCCATCATTATACTACAGTCTGAAGGCTGTGTGTGTGTGTGTGTGTCCATCATTATACTACAGTCTGAAGGCTGTGTGTGTGTGTGTGTGTGTCCATCATTATACTACAGTCTGAAGGCTGTGTGTGTGTGTGTGTGTGTCCATCATTATACTACAGTCTGAAGGCTGTGTGTGTGTGTGTGTGTGTGTGTGTGTGTGTCCATCATTATACAGTCATGTCCATCATTATACTACAGTCTGAAGGCTGTGTGTGTGTGTGTCCATCATTATACTACAGTCTGAAGGCTGTGTGTGTGTGTGTGTGTCCATCATTATACTACAGTCTGAAGGCTGTGTGTGTGTGTGTGTGTCCATCATTATACTACAGTCTGAAGGCTGTGTGTGTGTGTGTGTGTGTGTGTCCATCATTATACTA
>NW_024609789.1:515000-519032 GCF_018296145.1 Oncorhynchus tshawytscha
CTACAGTCTGAAGGCTGTGTGTGTGTGTGTGTGTGTGTCCATCATTATACTACAGTCTGAAGGCTGTGTGTGTGTGTGTGTGTGTCCATCATTATACTACAGTCTGAAGGCTGTGTGTGTGTGTCCATCATTATACTACAGTCTGAAGGCTGTGTGTGTGTGTGTGTGTCCATCATTATACTACAGTCTGAAGGCTGTGTGTGTGTGTGTGTGTGTGTGTCCATCATTATACTACAGTCTGAAGGCTGTGTGTGTGTGTGTGTCCATCATTATACTACAGTCTGAAGGCTGTGTGTGTGTGTGTGTGTGTCCATCATTATACTACAGTCTGAAGGCTGAAGGCTGTGTGTGTGTGTGTGTCCATCATTATACTACAGTCTGAAGGCTGTGTGTGTGTGTGTGTGTGTCCATCATTATACTACAGTCTGAAGGCTGTGTGTGTGTGTGTCCATCATTATACTACAGTCTGAAGGCTGTGTGTGTGTGTGTGTGTCCATCATTATACTACAGTCTGAAGGCTGTGTGTGTGTGTGTCCATCATTATACTACAGTCTGAAGGCTGTGTGTGTGTGTGTCCATCATTATACTACAGTCTGAAGGCTGTGTGTCTGTGTGTGTGTGTGTGTCCATCATTATACTACAGTCTGAAGGCTGTGTGTGTGTGTGTGTGTGTCCATCATTATACTACAGTCTGAAGGCTGTGTGTGTGTGTGTGTCCATCATTATACTACAGTCTGAAGGCTGTGTGTGTGTGTGTCCATCATTATACTACAGTCTGAAGGCTGTGTGTGTGTGTGTGTGTCCATCATTATACTACAGTCTGAAGGCTGTGTGTGTGTGTGTGTCCATCATTATACTACAGTCTGAAGGTGTGTGTGTGTGTGTGTGTGTCCATCATTATACTACAGTCTGAAGGCTGTGTGTGTGTGTGTGTCCATCATTATACTACAGTCTGAAGGCTGTGTGTGTGTGTGTCCATCATTTATACCACAGTGCTGTGTGTGTGTGTGTGTGTGTGTCCATCATTTATACTACAGTCTGAAGGCTGTGTGTGTGTGTGTCCATCATTATACTACAGTCTGAAGGCTGTGTGTGTGTGTGTGTGTGTCCATCATTATACTACAGTCTGAAGGCTGTGTGTGTGTGTGTGTGTCCATCATTATACTACAGTCTGAAGGCTGTGTGTGTGTGTGTGTGTGTCCATCATTATACTACAGTCTGAAGGCTGTGTGTGTGTGTGTGTGTGTGTGTCCATCATTATACTACAGTCTGAAGGCTGTGTGTGTGTGTGTGTGTGTACAGTCTGAAGGCTGTGTGTGTGTGTGTGTCCATCATTATACTACAGTCTGAAGGCTGTGTGTGTGTGTGTGTGTCCATCATTATACTACAGTCTGAAGGCTGTGTGTGTGTGTGTGTGTGTCCATCATTATACTACAGTCTGAAGGCTGTGTGTGTGTGTGTGTGTGTGTGTCCATCATTATACTACAGTCTGAAGGCTGTGTGTGTGTGTGTGTGTGTCCATCATTATACTACAGTCTGAAGGCTGTGTGTGTGTGTGTGTGTGTGTCCATCATTATACTACAGTCTGAAGGCTGTGTGTGTGTGTGTGTGTCCATCATTATACTACAGTCTGAAGGCTGTGTGTGTGTGTGTGTGTGTGTCCATCATTATACTACAGTCTGAAGGCTGTGTGTGTGTGTGTGTCCATCATTATACTACAGTCTGAAGGCTGTGTGTGTGTGTGTGTGTGTGTGTCCATCATTATACTACAGTCTGAAGGCTGTGTGTGTGTGTGTGTCCATCATTATACTACAGTCTGAAGGCTGTGTGTGTGTGTGTGTGTGTCCATCATTATACTACAGTCTGAAGGCTGTGTGTGTGTGTGTCCATCATTATACTACAGTCTGAAGGCTGTGTGTGTGTGTGTGTGTGTGTGTCCATCATTATACTACAGTCTGAAGGCTGTGTGTGTGTGTGTGTGTCCATCATTATACTACAGTCTGAAGGCTGTGTGTGTGTGTGTGTGTGTGTCCATCATTATACT
Source organism: Oncorhynchus tshawytscha (assembly GCF_018296145.1). Lineage (NCBI taxonomy): Eukaryota > Metazoa > Chordata > Actinopteri > Salmoniformes > Salmonidae > Oncorhynchus > Oncorhynchus tshawytscha. Next base: position 517,045 of record NW_024609789.1, read on the forward strand.
ACAGTCTGAAGGCTGTGTGTGTGTGTGTGTGTCCATCATTATACTACAGTCTGAAGGCTGTGTGTGTGTGTGTGTGTGTCCATCATTATACTACAGTCTGAAGGCTGTGTGTGTGTGTGTCCATCATTATACTACAGTCTGAAGGCTGTGTGTGTGTGTGTGTGTGTCCATCATTATACTACAGTCTGAAGGCTGTGTGTGTGTGTGTGTGTGTGTCCATCATTATACTACAGTCTGAAGGCTGTGTGTGTGTGTGTGTCCATCATACTACAGTCTGAAGGCTGTGTGTGTGTGTGTGTGTGTCCATCATTATACTACAGTCTGAAGGCTGTGTGTGTGTGTGTGTGTGTCCATCATTATACTACAGTCTGAAGGCTGTGTGTGTGTGTGTGTCCATCATTATACTACAGTCTGAAGGCTGTGTGTGTGTGTGTGTGTGTGTGTCCATCATTATACTACAGTCTGAAGGCTGTGTGTGTGTGTGTGTGTCCATCATTATACTACAGTCTGAAGGCTGTGTGTGTGTGTGTGTCCATCATTATACTACAGTCTGAAGGCTGTGTGTGTGTGTGTGTCCATCATTATACTACAGTCTGAAGGCTGTGTGTGTGTGTGTCCATCATTATATACAGTCTGAAGGCTGTGTGTGTGTGTGTGTCCATCATTTATACTACAGTCTGAAGGCTGTGTGTGTGTGTGTGTGTGTGTCCATCATTATACTACAGTCTGAAGGCTGTGTGTGTGTGTGTCCATCATTATACTACAGTCTGAAGGCTGTGTGTGTGTGTGTGTGTGTCCATCATTATACTACAGTCTGAAGGCTGTGTGTGTGTGTGTGTGTGTCCATCATTATACTACAGTCTGAAGGCTGTGTGTGTGTGTGTGTGTGTCCATCATTATACTGCAGTCTGAAGGCTGTGTGTGTGTGTGTGTCCATCATTATACTACAGTCTGAAGGCTGTGTGTGTGTGTGTGTGTGTGTGTCCATCATTATACTACAGTCTGAAGGCTGTGTGTGTGTGTGTGTCCATCATTTGCCACAGTCTGAAGAGGCGCTGTGTGTATGTGTCCATCATTACCACTACAGTCTGAAGGCTGTGTGTGTGTGTGTGTGTGTGTGTCCATCATTTATACTACAGTCTGAAGGCTGTGTGTGTGTGTGTCCATCATTATACTACAGTCCTGAAGGCTGTGTGTGTGTGTGTGCCCATCAATATACCACAGTCTGAAGGCTGTGTGTGTGTGTGTGTCCATCATTATACTACAGTCTGAAGGCTGTGTGTGTGTGTGTGTGTCCATCATTATACTACAGTCTGAAGGCTGTGTGTGTGTGTGTGTGTCCATCATTATACTACAGTCTGAAGGCTGTGTGTGTGTGTGTGTGTGTCCATCATTATACTACAGTCTGAAGGCTGTTTGTGTGTGTGTGTGTCCATCATTATACTACAGTCTGAAGGCTGTGTGTGTGTGTGTGTGTGTGTCCATCATTATACTACAGTCTGAAGGCTGTGTGTGTGTGTGTGTCCATCATTATACTACAGTCTGAAGGCTGTGTGTGTGTGTGTGTGTGTGTGTCCATCATTATACTACAGTCTGAAGGCTGTGTGTGTGTGTGTCCATCATTATACTACAGTCTGAAGGCTGTGTGTGTGTGTGTGTGTGTGCCCATCATTATACTACAGTCTGAAGGCTGTGTGTGTGTGTGTGTGTGTCCATCATTATACTACAGTCTGAAGGCTGTGTGTGTGTGTGTGTGTGTCCATCATTATACTACAGTCTGAAGGCTGTGTGTGTGTGTGTCCATCATTATACTACAGTCTGAAGGCTGTGTGTGTGTGTGTGTGTCCATCATTATACTACAGTCTGAAGGCTGTGTGTGTGTGTGTGTCCATCATTATACTACAGTCTGAAGGCTGTGTGTGTGTGTGTGTGTGTCCATCATTATACTACAGTCTGAAGGCTGTGTGTGTGTGTGTCCATCATTATAC
>NW_024609790.1:0-20000 GCF_018296145.1 Oncorhynchus tshawytscha
CCTACTCCTCCTCCTCCTCTACCTCCTCCTCCTCCTCTACCTTCTCCTCCTCTACCTTCTCCTCCTCTACCTACTCCTCCTCCTCTACCTTCTCCTCCTCTACCTACTCCTCCTCTACCTACTCCTCCTCCTACTCCTCCTCCACCTACTCCTCCTCCACCTACTTCTCCTCTACCTACTCCTCCTCTACCTACTCCTCCTCCTACTCCTCCTCCACCTACTCCTCCTCCACCCACTTCTCCTCTACCTACTCCTCCTCCTCCTCTTCCTCCTCCTCCTCCTCTACCTTCTCCTCCTCCACCTATTCCTCCTCCACCTTCTCCTCCTCCACCTACTCCTCCTCCACCTACTCTTCCACCTACCCCTCCTCTACCTACTACTCCTCCACCTACTCCTCCTCCTCCACCTACTCCTCCTCCTCCTACTCCTCCTCCACCTACTCCTCCTCCTCCTACTCCTCCTTCTCCTCCTCCACCTACTCCTCCTCCACCTACCCCTCCTCTACCTACTCCTCCTCCACCTACACCTCCTCCATCTACTCCTCTCCTCTACCTACTCCTCTCCTCTACCTACTCCTCCTCCACCCACTCCTCCTCCTCCTCCTCCTACTCCTCTACCTCCTCCTCCTCCTACTCCTCCCCTCCACCTACTCCTCCTCCACCTACTCCTCTCCTCTACCTACTCCTCTCCTCTACCTACTCCTCCTCCACCTACTCCTCCTCTACCTACTCCTCTCCTCTACCTACTCCTCCTCCACCTACTCCTCCTCCACCTACTCCTCTCCTCTACCTACTCCCCTCCTCTACCTACTCCCCTCCTCCACCTACTCCTCCTCCACCTACTCCTCTCCTCTACCTACTCCTCTCCTCTACCTACACCTCCTCTACCTACTCCTCCTCCACCTACCCCTCCTCTACCTACTCCTCCTTCACCTCCTCCCTCCTCCTCCTCCTCCACCTACCCCTCCTCCTCCACCTACCCCTCCCCTCCCCTCCAACTACTCCTCCTCCACCTACTCCTCCCCTCCCCTCCACCTACTCCTCCTCCAGCTACTCCTCCCCTCCAACTACTCCTCCCCTCCCCTCCACCTACTCCTCCCCTCCAACTACACCTCCTCCACCTACTCCTCCTCCACCTACTCCTCCCCTCCCCTCCAACTACTCCTCCTCCACCTACTCCTCCCCTCCCCGCCAACTACTCCTCCTCCACCTACTCCTCCCCTCCAACTACTCCTCCTCCACCTACCTCCTCCCCTCCCCTCCTCCAACTACTCCTCCTCCACCTACTCCTCCCCTCCCCTCCAGCTACTCCTCCTCCACCTACTCCTCCCCTCCAACTACTCCTATCCTCCACCTACTCCTCCCCTCCCCTCCCCTCCACCTACTCCTCCCCTCCAACTACTCCTCCTCCCCTCCAACTCCTCCTCCACCTACTCCTCCCCTCCCCACCAACTCCTCCTCCTCCACCTACTCCTTCCCTCTCCTCCACCTCCTCCTCCCATCTCCTCCACCTATTCCTCCTCCACCTACTCCTCCCCTCCAACTCCCCCTCCTCCACCTACTCCTCCCCTCCATCTACTCCTCCCCTCCCCTCCAACTACTCCTCCTCCACCTACTCCTCCCATCCAACTCCTCCTCCTCCACCGACTCCTCCTCCCCTCTCCTCCACCTACTCCTCCCCCCTCCAACTCCTCCTCCTCCAACTCCTCCCCTCCCCTCCAACTACTCCTCCTCCACCTACTCCTCCCATCCAACTACTCCACCTACACCTGCTCTCCAACTACTCCTCCACCTTCTCCTCTCCTCCACCTTCTCCTCCCCTCTCCTCCACCTACTCCTCTCCTCTCCTCCACCCCTCTCCTCCACCTACTCCTCCCCTCTCCTCCCCTCTCCTCCACCTACTCCTCCCCTCTCCTCCACCTACTCTTCCCCTCTCATCCACCTTCTCCTCCCCTCTCCTCCACCTACTCCTCCTCCCCTCTCCAACACATCTTAGTCTGTTATTAAAGAGATAGCAGGAAACGGCATAATCTTCTCCTGGGTAACGAATGCAGCCCAACAGCAGATTGAAGTCAGGCTAGAACAACACGTCTCCAGTAACAACACGCTTATCTGGAAAGGATTACAAAAGATCACAAACTGCAAACCGAAAGCCCCCCCCCCACTGCCCAATCAACTAGAGCAGTTCTACAGCAGATTGACTCCCAAAAGCCCCTCCACCATCAGGACTCTACTAAAACTCTTCTCTGGCAGGCGGTTCAGGTGGATCACGACCAAAATCACCAGCCAGATGAACACTTTCATTTCCCCGTGCTGTGCCCCTCCCCAACCGGCCAGCTGGGCCATAAAGACTAGAGGACCACACACTCCATGTGACACACTGCATCAAGCCATCTCTGAGCTGTACACTAAATAACTGCACTATACTGCATCAAGCCATCTCTGAGCTGTACACTAAATAACTGCACTATACTGCATCAAGCCATCTCTGAGCAGTACACTAAATAACTGCACTATACTGCAACAAGCCATCTCTGAGCTGTACACTAAATAACTGCACTATACTGCATCAAGCCATCTCTGAGCAGTATACTAAATAACTGCACTATACTGCAACAAGCCATCTCTGACTGTACACTAAATAACTGCACCATACTGCATCAGCCATCTCAGCAGTCTACTAAAAACTCTATCTGCATCAAGCCATTCAGCTGTATCACTAAAAACTGCACTATACTGCATCAAGCCATCTCTCAGCTGTACACTAAATGCTGTGCACTATACTCATCAAGCCATCTCAGCTGTACACTAAATAACTGCACTATACTGCATCAAGCCATTTCAGCTGTACACATAACTGCACTATACTGCATCAAGCCATCTCTGAGCTGTACACTAAATAACTGCACTATACTGCATCAATCCATCTCTGAGCTGTACACTAAATAACTGCACTATACTGCATCAAGCCATCTCTGAGCAGTATACTAAATAACTGCACTATACTGCAACAAGCCATCTCTGAGCTGTACACTAAATAACTGCACTATACTGCATCAAGCCATCTCTGAGCAGTACACTAAATAACTGCACTATACTGCATCAAGCAATCTCTGAGCTGTACAGAACTATCATTCTCTCCATCATTCTACATATCATTCTCTCTCATTCTATATAATTCTCTCTATCATTCTATATCATTCTCTATATCATTCTATATCATTCTCTCTATCATTCTCACTATCATTCTCTCTATCATTCTACATATCATTCTCTCCATCATTCTATATCATTCTCTCTATCATTCTCACTATCATTCTCTCTATCATTCTACATATCATTCTCTCCATCATTCTATATCATTCTCTCTATCATTCTTTCTATCATTCTATATCATTCTCTATATCATTCTATATCATTCTCTATATCATTCTATATCATTCTCTATATCATTCTATATCATTCTCTCTATCATTCTCACTATCATTCTCTCTATCATTCTACATATCATTCTCTCCATCATTCTATATCATTCTCTCTATCATTCTCACTATCATTCTCTCTATCATTCTACATATCATTCTCTCCATCATTCTATATCATTCTCTCTATCATTCTTTCCATCATTCTATATCATCCTCTCTCTCCACCACATATAAATAAACAACAGAGGATTCTTTGTGTGTCCAGCCTGTCAGTAGCAGCCATGTTCAGCTGGTGATGAGAAGCACACAGTCCTGTTCTCTGCCTCACACACACACAGACACACACACACACACACACACACACACACACACACACACACACACACACACACACACACACACACACACACACACACACACACACACACACACACACACACACACACACACACACACACACCTGCCAGTTCCTTTACCCTAAATACCACCCGGCTCTCACTCTTCTTCCTCTCTCTCTGCACCTTCCTCTCTCTCTGCACCTTCCTCTCTCTCTGCACCTTCCTCCCTCTCTGCACCTTCCTCTCTCTCTGCACCTTCCTCCCTCTCTCTGCACCTTCCTCTCTCTCTGCACCTTCCCTCTCTCTGCACCTTCCTCTCTCTCTGCACCTTCCTCTCTCTCTGCACCTTCCTCTCTCTCTGCACCTTCCTCTCTCTCTGCACCTTCCTCTCTCTCTGCACCTTCCTCTCTCTCTGCACCTTCCTCTCTCTCTGCACCTTCCTCCTCTCTCTGCACCTTCCTCTCTCTCTGCACCTTCCTCTCTCTCTGCACCTTCCTCTCTCTCTCACCTTCCCTCTCTCTGCACCTTCTCTCTCTGCACCTTCCTCTCTCTCTGCACCTTCCTCTCTCTCTGCACCTTCCTCTCTCTCTGCACCTTCCTCTCTCTCTGCACCTTCCTTTCTCTCTGCACCTTCATCTCTCTCTGCACCTTCCTCTCTCTCTGCACCCCTCTCTCTCTCTCTCCCCTTCCTCTCTCTCTCCCCCTTCCTCTCTCTCTCCCCCTTCCTCTCTCTCTCTCCCCCTGCCTCTCTCTCTCCCCCCTTCCTCTCTCTCTCCCCCTTCCTCTCTCTCTCCCCCTTCCCTCTCTCTCTCCCCCTTCCTCTCTCTCTCTCCCCTGCCTCTCTCTCTCCCCCTTCCTCCTCTCTCTCCCCCTTCCTCTCTCTCTCTCCCCCTGCCTCTCTCTCTCCCCCTACTCTCTCTCTCCCCCTTCCTCTCTCTCTCCCCCTTCCTCTCTCTCTCCCCTTCCTCTCTCTCTCTCCCCCTGCCTCTCTCTCTCCCCCTGCCTCTCTCCCCTGCCTCTCTCTCTCCCCCCCCTCTCTCTCCCCCTGCCTCTCTCTCTCCCCCTTCCTCTCTCTCTCCCCTTCCTCTCTCTCTCCCCCTTCTCTCTCTCTCTCCCCTTCCTCTCTCTCTCCCCCTTCCCTCTCTCTCTCTCCCCCCCTCTCTCTCTCTCTCCCCCTTCCCCTCTCTCCCCCTCTGCTCTCTCTCTCTTCCTCTCTCTCTCTCTCCCCCCTTCCTCTCTCTCTCTCCCCCTGCCTCTCTCTCTCCCTCCCTCTCCCCTTCTCTCCCCCTTCCTCTCTCTCTCCCCCTGCCTCTCTCTCTCCCCCTTCCTCTCTCTCTCCCCTTCCTCTCTCTCTCCCCCTGCCTCTCTCTCCCCCTGCCCTCTCTCTCTCCCCCCCCTTCCTCTCTCTCTCTCTCTCCCCTTCCCTCTCTCTCTCCCCTTCCCCTCTCTCTCCCCCTGCTACTCTCTCTCTCTTCCTCTCTCCTATCGCGCTCTCATCCATCTCTCTCTGTTTGTCCTCCATTTAAAAAGCCCATCCCTCTCTTTCTCAATGACTCTAGCAAACGGCTCGTCTTTCCCTGTCTACCCGTTGCCAAACACTCACACACACACACACACACACGCAAACACTCACACACACACAAACCGATACATGCAGAGCCAGTCTACCACCTAACGTGAGGGACTGAGAAAATGAAATGAGTCAAAAGAGCGAACGCAACAAAATGAGAGAATAAAAGAGGAGGAGGAAGATGTATATCTGCTGTGAGATCAGCTGATATTCTCTCTCTCTCTTCTCTCTCTCTCTCTCTCTCTCTCTCTCTCTCTCTCTCTCTCTCTCTCTCTCTCTGTCTCTCTCTCTCTCTCTCTCTCCCTCTCTCTCTCTCTCTCTTTCTGTCTCTATCCCCCTCCCCCTCTCTCTCTCCCCCTCTCTCTCTTTCTGTCTCTCTCTCTCCCCCTCTCTCTCTCCCCCCCTCTCTCTCTCTCTCTCTCAGCTCAGACAGAAGCAACACACTCTAATGTTACTATTTTTGACAAGCTGCCCCTCACACACATTCACACACTCAACACACACACTCCTGCCGCATGCACGACTGCACACAAATACACAAACCCACACACTCTCTCTCTCTCTCTCTCTCTCACACATACACACACAAAAAGACATCCGCTGGATACTGGCACACGCTGGAGCAGAGGAATCAGAAACATAGCGACACAGAAGGGCTAGCAGGCAGACAGGCAGGCGGAAACACAATCCCTGTACTGGACTGGACTGGGAGAGACTATACTGGGAGGCAGATGTACTGTACTGGGATATATTTATACTGGGGAGGCTAACCTCGTCATGGCAACAAACCGACCTCTCTAAGGATTAAACTTCTCTTCCTCCAAAGGACTTCATCCTCCTTCCTCCTCATCTCTTCATTCATTTTTCACCTTCCTTTTTTTCTACAATCGTTCCTTTTAAAATTTGATTGGTTGTTGCTGCCAGCCGGAGATCGATGTGAGGATTATACCAACAGCTCTTTCTCTCCGTTTCTTTACGTTAGGATAGATTTTTTGTGACGGTTTTGGCGTTGGGGTTGGTGGTGGGTGGCTGGTATTTTGGAAGGTGAGTGTTTTGGTTCTCTTTCGCCACCCTCTGTGTTCTTTCACAAATAAACACACACACACACACACACACACACACACACACACACACACACACACACACACACACACACACACACACACACACACACACACACCACACAATCTAAACACACTAAAACAACCGCACGCAAATAACGCACAAATTGTCAAGATGGCTTTGCCTTATAGACAATAAGTGTTTAATTGCCACGTGTGAATGACAGTTGTTGATTCTTTCCAGATGTACATTAAAGATGTTACATGTATTCCCTTTGACTGTGTGGTGGGTTACATTGTTTCCTCCAACTCAATACTCCACAGGTCTTAATGATCGGTGTGTGTGTGTGTGTGTGTGTGTGTGCGTGTGTGAAATGATGCTCTATATCAGGGATGTCTGACAACATTGTCACCAGTAGAAACACACACACACACACACACACACACAGAGCGAGAGTGAGATGTAGACACGTGTGTGTGTGTATGTGTGTGTGTATGTATGTGTGTATGTGTGTGTGCTTGCGTGCGTGCATGCGTGTGTGTGTGTGTGTGTGATAATCTAAACCATGCCCTGTATGTTCAGATAACTGCCAAAATAAAGGAACTGTGAAGTGTCTTACTAGGGCGTTGGGTCTCCACCAGCCAGAACAGCATCAATGCACCTTGACATAGATTCTACAAGTGTCTTACTAGGGCGTTGGGTCTCCACCAGCCAGAACAGCATCAATGCACCTTGACATAGATTCTACAAGTGTCTGGGACCCTATTGGAGGGAGGTGACCCCATTATTCCACCAGACAATTCATCATTTGGTGTTTTGTTGACGGTGGTCTCAGGCACCGCTTCAGAATCTACCATAAATGTTCAACTGGGTTGAGATCTGGTGACTGAGACACACACACACACACACACACACACACACACACACACACACACACACACACACACACACACACACACACACACACACACACACACACACACACACACACACACACACACACCCTTTAAACCCCCTATGCTTCTTTGAGACCCCTCTTTCCAAGCCACTGAGACCCCTTCTTCTAGCCATGGTAGACACAACAATGGGCCCCTGGGCATGTTTATACATGACTCTAAGCATGATGGGATATTAATTGCTTAATTAACTAAGGAACCACACCTGTGTGGAAGCACCTGCTTTCAATATACACTACCATTCAAACGTTTGGGGTCGCTTAGAAATGTCTTTGTTTTTGAAACAAAAGCATTGTTTTTGTCCATTAAAATAACATCAAATTGATCAGAAATACAGTGTAGACATTGTTCATGTTGTAAAAGACTATTGTAGCTGGAAACGGCAGATTTTTTATGTAATATCTACATAGGTGTACAGAGGCCCATTATCAGCAACCATCACTCCTGTGTTCCAACGGCATGTTGTGTTATCTAATCCAAGTTCATCATTTTAAAAGGCTAATTGATCATTAGAAAACACTTTTGCAATTATGTTAGCACAGCTGAAATCTGTTCTGATTAAAGATGGAATAAAACTGGCCTTCTGTAGACTAGTTGAGTATCTGGAGCATCAGCATTTGTGGGTTCGATTACAGGCTCAAAATGGCCAGAAACAATGAACTTTCTTCTCAAACTCGTCAGTCTATTCTTGTTCTGAGACATGAAGGCTAATTCCATACGAGAAATTGACAAGAAAGTGAAGATCTCATACAACGCTGTGTACTACTCCCTTCACAGAACAAACTGGGTCTAACCAGAATAGAAAGAAGGAGTGGGAGGCCTAGAAGGCCTAGAAGGTCAGCATCCCGGAGTCGCCTCTTCACTGTTGACGTTGAGACTGGTGTTTTGCTATTTAATGAAGCTGCACTGTATTTCTGATCAATATAATGTTATTTTAATATATGGAAAAATGTGCTTTTCTTTAAAAAAAACAAGGACATTTCTAAGTGACCACAAACTTTTGAACGGTAGTGTACGCTGTGTCTGTCATTTACCCAAGAGTTCCCTTTATTTTGGCAGTTACCAGTATGTGAGTTTATGTTTTGTTTACTGAGTGTATTGGCAGCTAGCTAGCTAGTCTCCACACACAGCACTTACTCATACTATAGCTCCTAGATCCTAACATAGCTCCTAGTTCCTAACATAGGTCCTAGTTCCTACTATAGCTCCTAGTTCCTACTATAACTCCTAGTTCCTACTATAGCTCCTAGTTCCTAGTTTTACTCCTATCTCTCTAGTCCTATTTCTCTAGTCCTATCTCTCTAGTCCTATCTCTCTACTCCTATCTCTCTAGTCCTATCTCTCTACTCCTATCTCTCTACTCCTATTTCTCTAGTCCTAGTCCTATCTCTCTAGTCCTATCTCTCTCCTGTCTCTCTAGTCCTGTCTCTCTAGTCCTATCTCTCTATTCCTATCTCTCTACTCCTATTTCTCTAGTCCTGTATCTCTAGTCCTATCTCTCTAGTCCTGTCTCTCTAGTCCTATCTCTCTACTCCTATCTCTCTAGTCCTATCTCTCTAGTCCTGTATCTCTCTACTCCTGTCTCTCTAGTCCTATCTCTCTAGTCCTGTCTCTCTACTCCTATCTCTCTAGTCCTGTCTCTCAACTCCTATCTCTCTAGTCCTGTCTCTCTACTCCTAGCTCCAGTTTCTCTCCTCTCCTTTGTGTGGATACCCTCAATAATTGATACTTGGAGCAGGCAGGCTGCCTTCCCTTTGTTAGCATGGCTGCTTTGTTCCAAGCAGCAACACACTGTACAGACGTTATTGACTCAGGAGGCGAGGCCAGGGTTTCATCTCAATACATCTGTATGGCCATGTGTGTGTATATAATACTATCTACTGACTGACATGAAGAGGGGAAGAGGACAGCTGGGGTGACTGACTGGAGGGGGTGTTTGTTTACTGCTGTGTTATTAGTGAGAAAGGTGTCACACTCACACACACACACACACACACACACACACACACACACACACACACACACACACACACACACACACACACACACACACACACACACAAGTATCACTGTACGCGTTAGTACAAGGTATGTGCTGACAGCAAGCTTGTGGTTGGAGGAATGAGGGGAATGACGGAGGAGTGGGGAGGAGGATGAGAGCAGGAGAAGAGGTGTGACTGTCCCTCCACTCACCAGCACGCAGGCCACATTGACACCGAATATTTATGTCTTGGAAGGGCCGGGTGTGGGGAGTGATTGACTGTGGTATAAAAAGCCTTCTGAGAATATAGACGGCTTTAGCGCCATAGAGCCTGACCTCCAAACCTGTCAACCAACCAAACAACTTCTGATCTGGAAAATAAAACAGTGTTCAAGAGCACATCTAGGGTCACATGACTGTTTCCAAATCCTGTCCTTTAACATGGGTGAAACAGATCCTACAAGTTTGTTTACACTTCGTCAGCCATTTTATAGCTCCCTGGTTAAAGGGTTCAGGTCAGAGATCTACGTCCTGTTTAAAATGGAAGGGGAAGAGGAGCACAGGGAAGAGGAGAGCATTCACAGAGGTCTGGCACACTCTCTGAGGAGGTTGAGGTCAGTACAGAGGTCTGGAACACTCTCTGAGGAGGTGGAGGTCAGTACAGAGGTCTGGAACACTCTCTGAGGAGGTGGAGGTCAGTACAGAGGTCTGGAACACTCTCTGAGGAGGTGGAGGTCAGTACAGAGGTCTGGAACACTCTCTGAGGAGGTGGAGGTCAGTACAGAGGTCTGGAACACTCTCTGAGGAGGTGGAGGTCAGTACAGAGGTCTGGAACACTCTCTGAGGAGGTGGAGGTCAGTACAGAGGTCTGGAACACTCTCTGAGGAGGTTGAGGTCAGTACAGAGGTCTGGAACACTCTCTGAGGAGGTGGAGGTCAGTACAGAGGTCTGGAACACTCTCTGAGGAGGTGGAGGTCAGTACAGAGGTCTGGAACACTCTCTGAGGAGGTGGAGGTCAGTACAGAGGTCTGGAACACTCTCTGAGGAGGTTGAGGTCAGTACAGAAAACAGTGAAACCAGAGAGGCAGTTAGACTTCCTTGTGGACCCCAGGAAGAGTAGCTGCTACTTCTGCTAATGGGGATCCTAATGAATAAATAAACAAAAAACAGACAAACAGGCTGGTAGAAAAACAGGCAGTCAGACGAACAGGCTGGTGGACAAACAGGCAGTCAGACAAACAGGCTGGTAGACAAACAGGCAGTCAGACAAACAGGCTGGTGGACAAACAGGCAGTCAGACAAACAGGCTGGTAGACAAACAGGCTGGTAGACAAATAGGCTGGTAGACAAACAGGCAGTCAGACAAACAGCATGGTAGACAAATAGGCAGTCAGACAAGCAGGCTGGTAGACAAACAGGCAGTCAGACAAACAGGCAGTCAGACAAACAGCATGGTAGACAAACAGGCAGTCAGACAAACAGGAAGTCAGACAAACAGGCAGTCAGACAAACAGGAAGTCAGACAAACAGGCAGTCAGACAAACAGGCTGGTAGACAAACAGGCTGGTAGACAAACAGGCTGGTAGACAAACAGGCTGTTAGACAAACAGGCAGTCAGACAAACAGGCTGGTAGACAAACAGGCTGGTAGACAAACAGGCAGTCAGACAATCAGGCACTCAGACAAACAGGCTGGTAGACAAACAGGCAGTCACACAAACAGGCTGGTAGACAAACAGGCAGTCAGACAAACAGGCTGGTGGACAAACAGGCAGTCAGACAAACAGGCTGGTAGACAAACAGGCTGATAGACACACACACCTGTCTAGAATAACAGTCTGGACCTTATCATCACAGATCTTCTAGAATAACAGACAGTTTGGACCTTATCATCACAGACCTGTCTAGAATAACAGACAGTCTGGACCTTATTATCACAGACCTGTCTAGAATAACAGACAGTCATCACAGGATGAGGGTCTCAGTCAGGTTGAGACTGGTCTTCTACTATTGATTTAATGTATTGTTATTCTCATTAACATTGTTGTTGTAGCTGGTGTTAATGGTAATCCCATTTCAACTACTATTACTACTGATGTCTTATTGATGCTGGTACCACCATTGTTGTCATATGTAGACCAACACAATGGAAGTCGTTTAACTGGCCGTGTCAATAAAGTCTACTGAATTAAGAGAAGGTGGAGGTAGAACTGGAGAGAGGAGAGATGTGTTGGATAATGTTGCTGTCTGCTTGTGGTCTGGTGTTCAGGATGGAGAGGTAGTAACATCTCTGCTTGTCGTCTGGTGTTCAGGATGGAGAGGTAGTAACATCTCTGCTTGTGGTCTGATGTTCAGGATGGAGAGGTAGTAACATCTCTGCTTGTGGTCTGGTGTTCAGGATGGAGAGGTAGTAACATCTCTGCTTGTGGTCTGGTGTTCAGGGAGACAGACAGTAACATCTCTGCTTGTGGCCTGGTGTTCAGGATGGAGAGGTAGTAACATCTCTGTTTGTGGTCTGGTGTTCAGGGAGACAGACAGTAACATCTCTGCTTGTGGTCTGGTGGATGGAGAGGTAGTAACATCTCTCTCTGCTGGTGTTGTGGTCTGGTGTTCAGAGTAACATCTCTGCTTGTGGTCTGGAGAGGTAGTAACATCTCTGCTTGTGGTCTGGTGTTCAGGTCTGGAGAGGTAGTAACATCTCTGCTTGTGGTCTGGTGTTCAGGATGGAGAGGTAGTAACATCTCTGCTTGTGGTCTGGTGTTCAGGGAGACAGACAGTAACATCTCTGCTTGTGGTCTGGTGTTCAGGATGGAGAGGTAGTAACATCTCTGCTTGTGGTCTGGTGTTCAGGATGGAGAGGTAGTAACATCTCTGCTTGTGGTCTGGTGTTCAGGATGGAGAGGTAGTAACATCTCTGCTTGTGGTCTGGTGTTCAGGATGGAGAGGTAGTAACATCTCTGCTTGTGGTCTGGTGTTCAGGATGGAGAGGTAGTAACATCTCTGCTTGTGGTCTGGTGTTCAGGATGGAGAGGTAGTAACATCTCTGGTGTGGTCAGGATGGAGTAACAGTGTTAGTAACATCTCTGCTTGTGGTCTGGTGTTCAGGATGGAGAGGTAGTAACATCTCTGCTTGTGGTCTGGTGTTCAGGATGGAGAGGTAGTAACAGTGGTCTGTTCAGGTGGAGAGGTAGTAACATCTCTGCTTGTGGTCTGGTGTTCAGGATGGAGAGGTAGTAACATCTCTGCTTGTGGTCTGGTGGAGAGGTAGTAACATCTCTGCTTGTGGTCTGGTGGAGAGGTAGTAACATCTCTGCTTGTGGTCTGGTGTTCAGGGAGACAGACAGTAACATCTCTGCTTGTGGCCTGGTGTTCAGGATGGAGAGGTAGTAACATCTCTGCTTGTGGTCTGGTGTTCAGGATGGAGAGGTAGTAACATCTCTGTAACATCTCTGTGGTCTGGTGTTCAGGATGGAGTAACATCTCTGCTTGTGGTAGTAACATCTCTGCTTGTGGTCTGGTGTTCAGGGAGACAGGAGAGGTAGTAACATCTCTGCTTGTGGTCTGGTGTTCAGGATGGAGAGGTAGTAACATCTCTGCTTGTGGTCTGGTGGTCAACATCTCTGGTGGTCTGGTGTTCAGGATGGTAGGTAGTAACATCTCTGCTTGTGGTCTGGTGTTCAGGGAGACAGACAGTAACATCTGCTTGTGGTCTTGTGTCTCAGGTGTAGTAACATCTCTGCTTGATGGTCTGGTGTTCAGGAGAGGGTAACATCTCTGCTTGTGGTCTGTTGAGAGGTAGTAACATCTCTGCTTGTGGTCTGGTGTTCAGGATGGAGAGGTAGTAACATCTCTGCTTGTGGTCAGGGATGGAGAGGTAGTAACATCTCTGCTTGTGGTCTGGTGTTCAGGATGGACAGGTAGTAACATCTCTGCTTGTGGTCTGGTGTTTGGAGGTAACATCTCTGCTTGTGGTCTGGTGTTCAGGATAGTAACATCTCTGCTTGTGGTCTGGTGTTCAGGATGGAGAGGTAGTAACATCTCTGCTTGTGGTCTGGTGTTCAGGATGGAGAGGTAGTAACATCTCTGCTTGTGGTCTGGTGTTCAGGGTGGAGAGGTAGTAACATCTCTGCTTGTGGTCTGGTGTTCAGGATGGAGAGGTAGTAACATCTCTGCTTGTGGTCTGGTGTTCAGGATGGAGAGGCAGTAACATATCTAATGATGGCACTAACCCCTCCAGAGGGACACCGCAGGTTAAGGAGCCAATGTGGATGTTTTCTCCAACCCTCCCAAGAGAGCTATTAGCACTAAGTCTCTACCTCTCGCCAGAGGAGTGCTAGACAGTAACCGAACCATGGTTGTAGTAAATGACTCTAAGACAGTAAGGATCGTCCACGAGAGTTACAATCCGTCACTTCAGACATTTCAGCGTTGGCAGTCTGTCTGTAAATGTAGACCAGAATATTCCACCTAGCCCTCTGACCTACCCTCTCTCATCTCTGTCACTGGGGTCAGGGATCAGGGGTATTTATATTTGGAGGTTTTCGAGACGCTTCAGAGAAATGGGAAGCGTAGGTGAACTCTTCGACTGTGGTGACACTGTCCTCGGAAGGCAGTTGTCAAGGTTCAGGGGTCAACAGGAAGGAGTATTTACAGACTGAATTTGAAGGAAAGGTACCTGTCCTATAATGGTAGAGGGTTTCCTCATTTTGCTGTTGACCTATGTGCTCTCTGTCTCCGTCACCTGACTGTAGGGTCAGGGGTCAACAGGAGTATTTATAGTTGAAGGTAAAGGTCAACAGGTCGTACCACTGTGCCTGTCCTAAAATGGCTTCTCAGAGTCAGTTTGGAGAAACGCTCTCTAATTCTGGATGCTGTCCCTAACTCGTGTTATCAAATCAAATCAAAGTGTATTTGTCACGTGCACCGAATACAACAGGTGTAGTAGACCTTATAAAGTGAAATGCTGAATACAACAGGTGTAGTAGACCTTATAAAGTTAAATGCTGAATACAACAGGTGTAGTAGACCTTATAAAGTGAAATGCTGAATACAACAGGTGTAGTAGACCTTATAAAGTTAAATGCTGAATACAACAGGTGTAGTAGACCTTACCGAATACAACAGGTGTAGACCTTATAAAGTTAAATGCTGAATACAATAGGTGTAGTAGACCTTATAAAGTTAAATGCTGAATACAACAGGTGTAGACCCTATAAAGTTAAATGCTAACCAACAGTGCTATTTCTAAGGAAAAAAATAGGTATTAGGTAAACAATAGATAAATAAAGAAATACAATTAAATAAAAAAAAACAGTAAAATGACCGTGAAAATAACAGTATTGAGGCTCTATACAGGGTATTACGGTACAGAGTCAATGTGGAGGCTATATACAGGGTATTACGGTACAGAGTCAATGTGGAGGCTCTATACAGGGTATTACGGTACAGAGTCAATGTGGAGGCTATATACAGGGTATTACGGTACAGAGTCAATGTGGAGGCTATATACAGGGGGTACCGGTACAGAGTCAATGTGGAGGCTATATACAGGGTATTACGGTACAGAGTCAATGTGGAGGCTCTATACAGGGTATTACGGTACAGAGTCAATGTGGAGGCTATATACAGGGGGTACCGGTACAGAGTCAATGTGGAGGCTATATACAGGGTATTACGGTACAGAGTCAATGTGGAGGCTCTATACAGGGTATTACGGTACAGAGTCAATGTGGAGGCTATATACAGGGTATTACGGTACAGAGTCAATGTGGAGGCTATATACAGGTGGTACCAGTACAGAGTCAATGTGGAGGCTATATACAGGGGGTACCGGTACAGAGTCAATGTGGAGGCTATATACAGGGTATTACGGTACAGAGTCAATGTGGAGGCTATATACAGGGTATTACGGTACAGAGTCAATGTGGAGGCTCTATACAGGGTATTACGGTACAGAGTCAATGTGGAGGCTATATACAGGGTATTACGGTACAGAGTCAATGTGGAGGCTATATACAGGTGGTACCGGTACAGAGTCAATGTGGAGGCTATATACAGGTGGTACTGGTACAGAGTCAATGTGGAGGCTATATACAGGTGGTACCGGTACAGAGTCAATGTGGAGGCTATATACAGGTGGTACCGGTACAGAGTCAGTGTGGAGGCTATATACAGGGGGTACCGGTACAGAGTCAGTGTGGAGGCTATATACAGGTGGTACCGGTACAGAGTCAGTGTGGAGGCTATATACAGGTGGTACCGGTACAGAGTCAGTGTGGAGGCTATATACAGGGGGTACCGGTACAGAGTCAATGCGGACGCTATATACAGGGGGCACCGGTTGGTCGGGCTAATTTTCCTCTGTTAAAGTACTAAGAGAGAGAGTGGAGAGGTTCAGCTGTGTGTTCATCAGACCGCTCACATCAGCACAGCTTCTATCCAGACCTCCTGTGTTCTCCAACACACACTGTCAGCCAATCAGCATCCAGAGCTGGCCCCTCCAACACACACACTGTCAGCCAATCAGCATCCAGAGCTGGCCCCTCCAACACTCACACGGTCAGCCAATCAGCATCCAGAGCTGGCCCCTCCAACACACACACTGTCAGCCAATCAGCATCCAGAGCTGGCCCCTCCAACACACACACTGTCAGCCAATCAGCATCCAGAGCTGGCCCCTCCAACACACACACTGTCAGCCAATCAGCATCCAGAGCTGGCCCCTCCAACACACACACTGTCAGCCAATCAGCATCCAGAGCTGGCCCCTCCAACACACACACTGTCAGCCAATCAGCATCCAGAGCTGGCCCCTCCAACACACACACTGTCAGCCAATCAGCATCGATGAAGCGGAGCAGCCTGTGTGGCCACTCAGAGGGTGGATGGGTGAAGCTGAAGATTGAAGTGCCTTTGAACAGGGAACGTTCTGAGGAGTCAGGGCACAGCGGTTTGAGTGAGTCAAGACCACTAACACTGCTGGGTTTCCTGTGTGTATCCAGAACGACCCACCACCCAAAGGACATCCAGACAACTGGACACAACTGTGGGAAGCATTGGGGTCAACATGGACCAGCATCCCTGTGGAACGCTGTCGACACCTTGTAGAGTCCCATGACCCAACGAGTTGAAGCTGCTCTGAGGGGAAAAGGGGGGCTGGTGGGGGGGAGGTGTTGTTAATGTTTTGCACACCATATGCTCAACAGAATAACTCAGTAGGATCAGTCTTCTTTAAGACTGCAGTAGGATCAGTCTTATTTAAGACTGCAGTAGGATCAGTCTTCTTTAAGACTGCAGTAGGATCAGTCTTCTTTAAGACTGCAGTAGGATCAGTCTTCTTTAAGACTGCAGTAGGATCAGTCTTCTTTAAGACTGCAGTAGGATCAGTCTTCTTTAAGACTGCAGTAGGATCAGTCTTCTTTAAGACTGCAGTAGGATCAGTCTTCTTTAAGACTGCAGTAGGATCAGTCTTCTTTAAGACTGCAGTAGGATCAGTCTTATTTAAGACTGCAGTAGGATCAGTCTTCTTTAAGACTGCAGTAGGATCAGTCTTATTTAAGACTGCAGTAGGATCAGTCTTCTTTAAGACTGCAGTAGGATGGATAAGCAGTGATATCTAATATGGTTTATCAAGACTGCAGTAGGATGGATAAGCAGTGATATTTAATATGGTTTATCAAGACTGCAGTAGGATGGATAAGCAGTGATATTTAATATGGTTTATCAAGACTGCAGTAGGATGGATAAGTAGTGATATTTAATATGGTTTATCAAGACTGCAGTAGGATGGATAAGCAGTGATATTTAATAAGGTTTCAAGTTGACATAAATCAGACAGTTAGAAAGTCAGTGGGGTGTGTGTTGGGGGCTCAGTGTGTCAGAGAGCTACCACTCTCTCCCCAGACACACAGACCTGTTTTCCTTCCTATCCCTCCAAGGTAGAATCCCCACAGTGCTTACCTCTCTGTCTGTCTGAACAACAGGGTAGCCTGACTAGCCAGACCTCCCTCCTCTCTCCTATCCCGCCAAGGTAGAATCCCCACAGTGCTTACCTCTCTGTCTGTCTGAACAACAGGTTAGCCTGACAAGCCAGACCTCTCTCCATCTCTCTGTTTCTTATCTCTCTCCTTCCCTCTCTCAGTACTCCGATATCTCTCTCTCCTTCCCTCTCTCTCAGTACTCCGATATCTCTCTCTCCTTCCCTCTCTCAGTACTCCGATATCTCTCTCTCCTTCCCTCTCTCTCAGTACTCCGATATCTCTCTCTCCTTCCCTCTCTCAGTAATCTGATCTCTCTCTCTCCTTCCCTCTCTCAGTAATCTGCTGATATCTCTCTCTCCTTCCCTCTCTAATTAATCTAATATCTCTCCCTCTCCTTCCCTCTCTAATTAATCTAATATCTCTCCCTCTCCTTCCCTCTCTAATTCATCTAATATCTCTCCCTCTCCTTCCCTCTCCCAGTACTCTGATATCTCTCTCTCCTTCCGTCTCCCAGTACTCTGATATCTCTCTCTCCTTCCCTCTCTAATTAATCTAATATCTCTCCCTCTCCTTCCCTCTCCCAGTACTCTGATATCTCTCTCTCCTTCCGTCTCCCAGTACTCTGATATCTCTCTCTCCTTCCCTCTCTAATTAATCTAATATCTCTCCCTCTCCTTCTCTCTAATTAATCTAATATCTCTTCCTCTCTCCTAATATCCCTCCTTCCCTCTCTCAGTACTCTGATCTCTCTCTCCTTCCCTCTCCCAGTACTCTCCTTCCCTCTCTCTCAGTAATCTGATATCTCTCTCTCCTTCCCTCTCTAATTTCTAATATCTCCTCTCCTTCCCTCTCTAATTAATCTAATATCTCTCTCTCTCCTTCCCTCTCTCCCAGTACTCTGATATCTCTCTCTCCTTCCCTCTCTAATTAATCTCTCCTCTCCTTCCCTCTCCCAGTACTCTGATATCTCTCTCTCCTTCCCTCTCTAATTAATCTAATATGTCTCCCTCTCCTTCCCTCTCCCAGTACTCTGATATCTCTCTCTCCTTCCCTCTCTAATTAATCTAATATCTCTCCCTCTCCTTCCCTCTCCCAGTACTCTGATATCTCTCTCTCCTTCCCTCTCTAATTAATCTAATATGTCTCCCTCTCCTTCCCTCTCCCAGTACTCTGATATCTCTCTCTCCTTCCCTCTCTAATTAATCTAATATCTCTCTCTCTCTCCTTCCTCTCCCAGTACTCTGATATCTCTCTCTCCTTCCTCTCCCTAATCTAATATGTCTCTCTCTCTCTCTCTCCTTCCCTCTCCCAGTACTCTGATATCTCTCTCTCCTTCCCTCTCTAATTATGTCTCCCTCTCCTTCCCTCTCCCAGTACTCTGATCTCTCTCTCTCCTTCCCTCTCTAATTAATCTAATATGTATCTCTCTCCTTCCCTCTCCCAGTACTCTGATATCTCTCTCTCCTTCCCTCTCTAATTAATCTAATATCTCTCTCTCCTTCCCTCTCCCAGTACTCTGATATCTCTCTCTCCTTCCCTCTCTAATTAATCTAATATGTCTCCCTCTCCTTCCCTCTCCCAGTACTCTGATATCTCTCTCTCCTTCCCTCTCTAATTAATCTAATATGTCTCCCTCTCCTTCCGTCTCCCAGTACTCTGATATCTCTCTCTCCTTCCCTCTCTCAGTAATCTGATATCTCTCTCTCCTTCCCTCTCTAATTAATCTAATATGTCTCCCTCTCCTTCCCTCTCTAATTAATCTAATATGTCTCCCTCTCCTTCCCTCTCCCAGTACTCTGATATCTCTCTCTCCTTCCCTCTCAGTAATCTGATATCTCTCTCCTTCCCTCTCTAATTAATCTAATATGTCTCCCTCTCCTTCCCTCTCTAATTAATCTAATATCTCTCCCTCTCCTTCCCTCTCCCAGTACTCTGATATCTCTCTCTCCTTCCGTCTCCCAGTACTCTGATATCTCTCTCTCCTTCCCTCTCTAATTAATCTAATATGTCTCCCTCTCCTTCCCTCTCTAATTAATCTAATATGTCTCTCTCTCCTTCCCTCTCCCAGTACTCTGATATCTCTCTCTCCTTCCCTCTCTAATTAATCTAATATGTCTCCCTCTCCTTCCGTCTCCCAGTACTCTGATATCTCTCTCTCCTTCCCTCTCTCAGTAATCTGATATCTCTCTCTCCTTCCCTCTCTAATTAATCTAATATGTCTCCCTCTCCTTCCCTCTCTAATTAATCTAATATGTCTCCCTCTCCTTCCGTCTCCCAGTACTCTGATATCTCTCTCTCCTTCCCTCTCTCAGTAATCTGATATCTCTCTCTCCTTCCCTCTCTAATTAATCTAATATCTCTCCCTCTCCTTCCGTCTCCCAGTACTCTGATATCTCTCTCTCCTTCCCTCTCTAATTAATCTAATATGTCTCCCTCTCCTTCCGTCTCCCAGTACTCTGATATCAACTCAAAGGGCTTCATTGGCATGGGAAACATGTGAAATAGATAATAAACAAAAGTGAAATAATCAATCAAAAATGAACAGCTAACATTTCTCAGAGGTTACAATACAGTGTCGCAACGATGTGCAAATAGTTAAAGTACAAAAGGGAAAATAAATAAACATAAATATATGTTGTATTTACAATGGTGTCTGTTCTTCACTGGTTGCCATTTTGTTGTGGCAACAGG